>NC_056732.1:73947167-74219667 GCF_019279795.1 Protopterus annectens | reverse complement strand
GAATGAAGTGTATTAACTGTGAATTCTTCAATATGGACAGTGAAACTCCCTTAACCTTAGGTCCTCATCAATTTTGCTTTGCCAAAAGAAGGCCCTGCATCTTTAACCTCATTAATTTCTTTGAAAAAGTAACCAAAGCAGTTGATAGTGATTGTTGTGTACATATAGCATATCTGAACCTGGCCATGCTTTTTGGTACTATTCTCTGTGCAGTAAAAAAAAAAAAAAAATATATATATATATATATATATATATATATATATATATATATATATATATAGGTATAGATGCATTTGCACGAACGGCCGTTGCCCGAACTCGAACATGTTGAACGCAGAACCCCAGGATCGCAGAATGTCGAAGCCGCAGATGTCGAACCCCAGATTACCGAACACCAGCCAGGCTACTATACCCCCCTGTCGACCCATGGTAGCGCTTGTGCAATCTGGAATTTCGAATTTGACATTGTGCGTGACATTATGAGCATTCGCGCGTATGAGATTCGACATTTAGGTTCGGACTTCCAACAGATCGACCTTTGGTCGTGCAACCAAATTCATAAACTATATATATATATATATATATAGATATATATATATATATATATATATATGTATATATATGTATATATATATATATATATATATATATATATAGCTCTACTTCAGTTGACCTAACTTCCATTTGCCTGAAATTCATTTGACTGAGACCAAATCACCTAAACTTTACTTCACCTAAATTTCACTTCACCTAAAACTCATTTCATTGACAATGAGTACTGGCAGTGTGTAGAGCACTGTAAGGCAAGTAAAAGGTATATGTCATTTTCCCCTTTGTAGTGTGACCCTGGAGTTTGAATATATAGTTAGGGGTGTGTAGGGGGCATAGCCCCCACGTAGTTTGGTTTTACCAAACAATATAAAAGTAAACCAGAGATTATAAAATCAAACTGGGTGGGGGGCTGTGTCCCCCACACCTCCCCTAACTATATATTCTAACTCCAGAGTCAATATACAGTGGGGAAAAGGACATATACCTTTTACTTGCCTTACAGTGCTCTACACACTGCCAGTACTCATTGTCAGTGAAATGAGTTTTAGGTGAAGTGAAATTTAGGTGAAGTGAAGTTTAGGTGATTTGGTCTCAGTCAAATGAATGTCAGGCAAATAGAAGTTAGGTCAACTGAAGTAGACCCATATATATATATATATATATATATATATATATATATATATATATATATATATATAACACACACATACACACCAGTGATGTGCCACAGGGCTCAGTGTTGGGCCATCTCCAATATGACATCTATTTCTCAGACCTTCATGCCAAACCTCTTGGCCTATGGTTATTTAAGTTTGAAGATGAGCATAAATTGGAATTTGTTATTCTGTCTTCCAATGGCTCACAATTGCTCCAGCATGGGTAATACTATGTTAACAACTGGTGCTAGGACAGTGGTCTCAGATTAGATGTAGGATAGTTCATTTTGGTAAACAAAACATTTTCACATACCATGTAGATGGCACACCCTTCAATCAGACGGGTCTATGTTAGAACATCAAAGTTTCAGAACTTTGAATGTTCTAATATCGACCCCTAATAAGCAAAAGCTGAAAATAGCGACGTTTCAGAAAACCAAATTCTTTCCTAGGGAAAGAATTTGGTTGTCCGTTCCTGTCGCTTTGCTATTTTCAGCACTGTGGTGGAAAGTTACGGGTCGGGTTCAGGTAAGTGTGCAATTGTTTGGACGTGAGGGTTAGGGCGGGTTAGGTGAGTTAGGGTTAGGGCGCGGGTGAGGTATGTGTGTGATAGTGACTGACCTTAGGGTTAGGGTTTGGGTTAAGGTAAGTGGGTAGATAGTGGTGTATGTACAGTTTAGTGTAGGGTTAGATGTACGATTTTAGGTGTATGTGTGTGGATTGCTGTTTGTTTGGTGTGTTTGTGTGTATGTGTTTTGGTACAGCAAATTTCTATGTTCTAATATAGACCCAATCAGACACTGTCATAAGAGCTCTTGGTACTCTTGTTGATAATTCCTTGTCATTTGGCAATGATTTCTTAACAGTAGTTCATAAAGTCTTCTGTATGGCAGCTCTAATTTACAAAGGCAACTTCAGTGGATCCATACAAATTTTAATTCTCCTTTACTCATATCTCATAAGACCCATTAATGAAAATAAGGCACCTTTTGGTAAGGATTTGTATAAACATATCATTTAGCTTGAGAGACCTCAGAAAGTCATAATTAAAAAGATCAGTGGCCTCAAACATTGTAGTTATCAGGGTAGATTGGCAACCCCCCTCTCTGTATTCAGTCTCCTACAGACTCCTCCATGGATATCAGCATCTAGACGTTTTGAGCAATGAAAGATCCATCCCTCTTTGACTTCCTATTATTTCACAAAAAAAGGAACCTGAAATATGCAAAGAAACTAAATCTTCCTCCGATGATAAATAGGACACAGTGTGATAGAGTCATATCCCATCTCATCCCTCACCTCTGAAACAAACGTCCATTGCATATCAAGCAGAGTAGCATCCTTGCCACCTTTAAGGTAGATCTAGGTAACTGGATGGGCAGCCTCATGTTCTCCCCCACTCTATCCTGAGTTACCTTTCTTGAGGCTAGAGGGAACTTTTGAGTAGAGGTTTTTGGTTAGGCTTGAAACTGTTTGCAGACTGAATGCCTAGTACTTACCTATGAAACTATGAACTGGAGGTACATTTCTCAGAGCTTGTCAGTGAACATAAACCCATGTATACTAAGGTAGTTTTAAAAAAACTAAAATAAAGCTACCCAACCCTCCAACACACATGCTAGGGCACTTCAGCCACACAGAGCTTCATACTCACACGAACCCACTACTCACATTGATACACCAACATCCATGCCTATTACTACCACATCAACACATGTTGTTACAAGGAATCACTGACCTAAAAAGTCAGTGCTCTTAAGGCAACAGAGCCTAAAGCTAAACTAGATAATAATGCTAGAAATGTTCTAGTTATAGGTGACTGTATTGTCAAGCATACAGACTCTGCACTCATCAGACTGGCAAAGACGGGATGACCACCAATTATGTCTCAGGTTGTAGGATTAAGAATGTCACTAAAATCTGACTATAAACTTCTCTTCACTCATGCTGGAGTGAACAGTCTCAGGCATTCCACCTTGGAGGAGATGCAGAAAGACATAGTGGAGCTCTGATCAAATGTTCTCATGGAGGGAAAAACCTTGTGTGTTTAACTCTGATACGTGCAAAATCTCTTAGTATAAGTAGTATTTTGACCTCACCTAGAAAGATGCCTAAACAGGAATCTGTCATCACTGGCTTCAATGATTAGTTATGTAAATAGTACCTTTCTTGGGAAAATCCAGTTTCTGAAAGCCTAAGAGAATGTGGTAGACAGGATATCCTGCTTTGCCAGGAACAGGCTGTAACTGTCCTTTGAAGGCTTTCATATACTAGCAAAAATATTTTTTACATTCATAAAGCCTTTTTAAGGTAAAATGAAATTAATAGACATTCCAACCTGATGAATTATAATTTCTCAAGCTTCAGGTCTGCTTTGCTCAATCCAATAAGCCTTAGAGGCACAATTTCTCACTTGGAAGCTTTCTTTTACATGGATAATGTATGCATCTGTGTATTTACTGAAACCTTGTTTTAGACTTTGGAAAACACTCTCATTTAGGACCACTAGTAATAGTGTGTCACAGCCATAATTATTAAAGATATTATAACTGAATGTCCGAACCTAAATAACCTCAACCTTGATTTTGTACTGTGTCAAATCACTCTCAACACTTTGCTTTATCAGTAATTACAGATCCCCATTTATGCCCTGGAGGAACATATTCAATGCCTAAATATGCTCCCTCATTTTAAAATCAAACCAAACACCTTTATTAGGAAGATTCTATTTATCCAAATTTCAGCTCATATACCCATGCATCCAACAACTGTTACACCCAGGCCTTTCTCTGTATCATCAGTTCCAGATCTCCGGACCAAATAGTCTCCCTACTACAGGCCCAGACCTCCTAGACCCTGTCTTAACTAACTCCAGAACAGTTTGCTGAGCCTCACAAGTATTCCCTTCTCTAGTTAAATCAGACCATTTAGCCATTACCTTCTGCCTGTTAAGGTTCGGAAATAAATAACAGTTTTATCTTTTAGTTTTGAGTCAAGAATAATGCTTCAGGATGTGTAAAGTACTTGTTTATTCCATAAACTGTGCTGGGAAACTGCCTACTAAAGTTTTCAAATCAGTCTCAAAGACTAGAGGAAAATACCTATTTTTATATTTATATTTGTTATCAATTTCATGCATGCAGAACTTTAACTTAACATAGCTTTTAACAAATAATAATTTTTTAAAATATTTTATGTCCTCATGATTCTCACTTAGAGCTTCACTTGAGCACTTGACAATATGCCTATTAAAACATAGACCACCCATACTTAAGATTTATTGGCTTGCAGCTTTTTAACATTTGATAAAAATACACAGTATTTCTAGACATCCATGCAAGTACTCATCCCCCAGCCTGAGAAGGCCAGAGCGTAGTAGTGATTAATCTTCTTTCCATGGATATGCGACACTTTTAAACATAACATTCCTTAACTCCTTTATCACTCACTTTGCCTTTAGCCATCTGTCAGTGCAAACAGAGAGAATACAATTGTAACACACTTAAAATATAAAGGTAGTACTTACGTGAAACTATATCTTGCATAATCATGCATCTGTTTTTTCAGTTTTTCCTTTGACATAAGCATATTATAAACATTTTATTTGACTCATTTGTGAAGAAACTACAAGTTAATATGCATTTTAAGAAGAATAAATATGAGACTTAATAACCTTCCATATTAATCCACACTCTGACAATATGAGTGTCATCCACAGTTATATTTTGATTCTTAATTTGATAAAATATGCTTTTGCATCATAATATTCATTATCTTTAATAATTTGTTCACTGTTAGATGATTTTCTAAGTGGCATTGCGTGTGCAGGTAAGATTAAGTACTTTGTAATCACAGCCTTTAGAACAGAAAATATTACAATTGTGTGTCTTCTTTCGGCTTTTCCCGGTTAGGGGTCGCCACAGCGGAACTCCGGTCCGCTAATGATTAGCAGTTGATTTTTACATACCAATAATTGGTATTATTCTTTTAGTTGTTTTAATGGTACCTTGCAATATACTAGCTCCCAGCTTACCAAATGTACTGCTCAACCATCCAAAAAGTTTCCACTGTTTGGCCGTACTGTCCAGATCCTTGGCTCTTTCCTCCATGAAAATGGCTAACTTTTGTTGTTCTTCATGATATTCACTAATGTAAGAACAACGGTGACTTTCTATTAGGGCACGTGACCCCACCTTGGCAGCTAGCATTATGTCATGTGCCAGCTGATTTTAAAATACCACAGTTTGAATTTCAGTCATTTTTCATTTTGCCATCCTGATGTGATGTGATTGAAATAGGATTTGCTGACTCCTGAAGAATTTGAGCAAGCACGGTGATTTTGAGCATTGTCCTTTGCACTCTGTACCCAGGAGTAAAGACTGAAAATATTTGCTCTGCTCAGTGAATTGCTCATTTATTTTTCTGCTACAGGATTCTTTAAATGTTGAATAGCAGGAGTAATATAGCCCACAAAACAATATCCAGACCAGTTTTTAGACAACCAGGGGCTGGTTCTGTGATGTCCCCATGCTGGGCGAGTAATCAAGGAGCATGAATTCTCACCACTGACACTGAAGAGGTGTCAGGACCCTCCCAGATGATCTAAGTGACCACTCCCTAACCTATTTTATTAGATCTAAAACCAACCTTACTCACCCCAACATTGCCAGAACTGTTCCCAAAACAATTTAACCACGGTCTATTCCTTACGGAACTTAAACAATGTAATTGGTCACCACTGAAATATCTTCCACTTGATGAAGCTGTTGCATATTTTAATTCCACATTCTTATCCATCCTGAACCACCATGCCCCACTACGTACTATTAGATGTAAAGCTAAACCTGCACCTTGGCTCTCAAACACTTCTAGGCATAAAATCCATCTGAGAAACAAAGCCTGGGTGAAATGGCGTTCTACCAAAAACCCATTAGATAACTTAATTTTCAGACAACTAAGAAATGATACAAAAAGGCCATAGTGCTAGATAAAAAGAACTTTTACCTCCAAATACAGCAAACCCATTTTAATAAGCCTCAAATGTTCTGGAACAGCATTAACAAACTTCTTCATCCAGGACAATCAGTCACCCCCATCCCTCTAGGCTCCAACCCAGATAATCCCATTCACACTGCCAACTCCTTTAACTCCTTCTTTACCAATGCCATCCAATCTCTTGCTAGCCATCTTACACCAGACACTGCAAACTTGCCTAATTCTTCTGTAAATCCTCCCCCTTCCTTTCTATTGCAACCAGTGTCTACTTCTACTATTTGCTCTCTTCTAATAAAACTTAAACCTTCCACCCCCTCAGCTGACCAACTCCCAGCAGAATACCTTCAAATAGGAGCCAAATCTATAGCCTACCCTATATCCATTCTTATCAACAGAACCATTAGTGAAGGACATGTCCCGACCATCTGGAAAATTTCTTATATTATTCCTCTACACAAAGGTGGGAACTCAAATGATTTCTCTAATTTTCGTCCCATAGCCTTGCTATCTCCCCTGGCAAAAATTATGGAAAAATGTATTCAGAAACAACTTCTAAACCACCTTCTTCAAATAAGCTACTGGCTAACTGTCAACATGGCTTCAGACCTTACCATAGTACCACCACTGCCCTGCTATCTTTTACAGACTGTATTAACAATAATCGTAACAATGGCTTTCATTCCTCTGCAGTAGATTTATCCAAAGACTTGACATGGTTCATCACCAGCTGCTCTTGCATATCATGCAATCTCTGTCCCTTGACCCATTAACCATCAATTGGTTCAAATCTTACCTTAATAACAGAAAATAAGCAGTTCTCTGGCACAATAATCTTTCTAATCTCCTCCCTATCTCCCTTGGTGTCCCTCAGGGCTCCATATTAGGGCCGCTCCTATTTTCCATCTATATTAATGATCTTCACTCAGCTATTCCTCATTCTACCTGCATTCAGTACGCAGATGACTCCACTATTATCTGCCCAGCTACCTCTCAAATTGAACTGCAAACCATAACCCAGAATGCATTTAACACTGTGGAACAATGGTTTACAAACCGCTGTCTCCTCCTAAATCCTAAGAAAACAAAACTGTTACTCTTCTCCCCAACACGTAAGTCCACCCCCATAGAATTTACACTTACATCTAACAATGGCACTGTTATCCCTCCAGACCCAACTACCAAGCTCCTAGGAATAACTATTGACAATCACCTCAACTTTGACACACATATTAATAGTACAATAAAAACAGTCAACAAGAAACTTGGATCCCTCTATAGAATCAAACCCTTTCTTACTCCAACAGCCAGGACTGCTATAGCCAGAACTCATCTCATTTCTACTCTACTCTATGCCTCACCCATCTATACAAACCTTTCTAAGACCAACATACACAAGCTGACTGTATCCTATAATAATATTGCCAGATTTGCTGCTGCCTCTCCTTTCCGAACTCACCACTGTCTAAATCTTACACAACTCGATTGGTTAGAATTTTTGCAGCATCTTTATTTTTCACAGCTTACTATTGCCCATAAAAGAATGTATCAACCCTCTAATACTCGCCTACTCACCCTCTACCATAATCCTAAAACTAATAAACTACTGTTTAACACCAGCAGATCAAACAATGTAGCAGGTGACTCCCTATTCTGTAACACTGTTGGTAAGCTATGGAATCTTCTACCCACTGAACTTACTACTCTCTGCTCTCATAAACTTTTCAAAAAGAAGCTCAAGCTTCATCTCAAGAAACACTGGTTATGTTCCTGTATTACCTCTGACTAACTGTTGCTTCTTCTCCCTATAACCTCCTGCATCAGCTACCCTTCCCTTCTAAAGCTGCTTACTTTGAATCCTGTGACTGAATTCTTCATAATTACTTCTTTATTATCATCTTTGTTTAACTGCTTTACCGTCATATACTTTGCATATATTGTTCTGTAGACTTATTCATGACCATATTTTAAATGTGTTTTTTTTCTATTATTCTGTAGACTTTTTTATGACCATACTTAAATGTTTTTTATTATATATTGTTTTTATTCTATTTTTGGTCTACCATATGTTGTCTATTGTATTATTCATATTGTTTTTGCACATGGAGCTTTTCTTCCCGGGCCTCTACTGAAAATGGACATATATCCAGCTAGACCAGCCCGGTCAACAAATGTAAAATAAAATAAAATAAATAAAATAAAATACAAATGGATGCACTCAGTATTTCCAGATGCAGACCTCTGTGTCTCAAGCACAATTTCCCTTAGCAGCACACAGGGCACACATTTATCCCGAGGTCTGGTTGTCTCTATGTCTCCCTCCAGGTCCCCAATAAGGCTCCCCACTGGCACTGTGAAACCAGTGCTTTGTATCCCTGCCCCAGTAGATTTCATTTTCACACACACACACACACACACACACACACACACACACACACACACACACACACACACACACACACATGCACATATATGCCTGAGAAAAGCTGGCACAGATTGCTCACTCTTCAAGCTTTGCCCAGTCTATAAGGTAGTTTCACTGCCACCAGTCAGTTACTCTTAAAAGGGTACCCAATTATACTGAGTGAAATTAATATTAATATGTATGGTAATGTTTTCGAAACAGCCAGGCTTTCAGGAGTGGCCTGACTTATCACCAAATAAATATATGCAAATACTCTTAAAACTTAAATCTTCTTGTCTTCTTCTTTTTCTTTCACCTTTTCCCAGTTAGGGGTTGCCACAGTGGATCCCCTGTCCACTCATGATTGGCATTGGAGTTTTACGGTGTCGAGTTGCCAACCTGGCACCCACCCTTCCACAGAAGGCACACTCACACACACACACACACACACACACACACACACACACACACACACACACACACACACACACACACACACAACTAGGGCCAATTTAGAGTGTCCAATCCACCTACCCAGCCACAATGAAAAGTTTAAATATATGTAATGATAAATAATAAAAGAACAAGAAAATACTAAATACCTATTTACAGTAAACACCATAGTTTCAGTCACAGGAGATATTAAAAATAACACCGATGGAAAGTTTCAAACAGTTATAGAAAAACAGTATTTCTAATCTCACTGTGTTTTCCTAACTAATCTAAAATAATGACTTTTCCCTAGTTAAGTTACTTACTGAATAGAGCAAGGCAAGATGATTTGGGTGAGTGGTCCTTGTTGTCAGACACAAGACAGAATACAGAATGCCGAGAATAATTTCTTACTAATATCTAAATATTATTTCAGAATTGGTTAAACAATGACATTACATCTGGTCATCTGACTCTGTTTCCCACACTCACCAACACTTGAAGCTGCTAGAGTTTGTCACCTATGTGTTACCATACACACAGATAAAGCTTTGCTCAGATCTCCTGGAAGTTATAAAACCATAAAACACTTCCCTTCTTCCTCCATGAGGTACAACCTGTTCTCTAGCACAGACATTACGTCTTTGGCTCCCTTCAAAACTATGGGATAACATCTTTATGGCTTAACCTATAAAGTAATTTAATTTCAGATATATTTTAAAGTTTCAGAGTAACCTCTTTGCTTCCAGTCCTCTCTTAAAACATATATATTTAATTCAGTTACAGTAATATATATACATTTCTTCTCCTTCCAGCAGGCCACACTGTTGATACATTTTAACACAAGCAAACCTCATAGATATATTTTCAGCACAAGCATCTGTATAAATCAGTTTGATGTACAAATGACATATAATTATTTACAAAATCCCAGCTAGCTGTGCTGGCACATGTCACACATCTACTGCACTACTTCTCCTGGCATGATGGAAAGTACCTCCTATCATCACAGACATGATCACCACAAATGTAGTAATGACCCTCTATCATGCTCATGCCACATCTCAAGTCATAGCTTTTTAGGTGTAAAGAGTACAGCACATTTTCATGTCTAGACTCACTGCATCTGTTGGTTCCCACATGTACAGTCCCATTTCTGGCATAACATGTGTCTCCACGATTTGTGGTTATAAGATGAAGCGATACAACCTTTGAAAAGTCAGTCACATTAAGCCAAGTTAGATTAATGCCATTAAGTTCCTTTTTATATGTCACTTGAGATGCAGGGATTGGAATTGTGGGAATCCCTGCCTTAGAATGATGCAGTATATGTGAACATACTCAACAGTTTCTCAAATTTAAGTCCACAGTATATGTCGAAGAACCCATACTGTTGAAGAACCAACAGGAAACTATTTTCTCTTACGTTCATAGGTAGGTACTAGGCTATCTGCCCAAAGGCATTTATAAGCCTAGCCGGAATCTATTGGCTTTCACCACCCCCTTAGATTAGTTCCTTGTGCCTCTGTCCAGCACAGCCATTGAAGTGATCCCTGGAGTAAACTTTCTGTTTCCCATCCACTTATCAAGGTTTCTCTTGAAGAGTGTTAGTGAGGAGCACTGCCTAATGTAGATTGGAATCTTGACCAGTTTATAAAAGGAAACAGCAACAAAAACAATGTAACAGTACCCGTTGTCACTGGATTCATCATGGACTGCCATTTGAGTTGTTTCCCATCCACTCGTCAAGGTTTCTCTTGAAGAGTGTTAGCGGGGAGCTCTGCCTAATGTAGATTGGAATCTTGACCAGTTTATAAAAGGAAACAACAACAAAAACAAAGTGACAGTACCCATTGTCACTGGATTCATCATGGACTGTTATTTGAGTTGATTTTCTCTTTAATCCTTCACTGGGGCAGATGGTTTGTCCTTTGCGCTTTGATCTTCCTTTGCTGGGAAAGATGATTAATCTCAGGCTTCCACAATACAACTCTTCTTACAATGCGATGAATGTTTTCAAGCTGGTAGTGCTTTGCAGTGAACTGCATATAAGTGGTGAGCAGAACGTGGAAAAGTCCTTTCCACTTCAGACTCAAACAGTTCTTTCTCTGGAAAGTTTTAACATAAAACCAATCACAAGGCTGCAGTTGGTGACAGTGCTTGTAAGGAGGTTGAGGAAGAGCTTCTTGTACAGATGTTCTTCGTGTTTCACTGTTGCAGTCATTACATTTGGGTAATCCTGCTGGCAGGTTGCCCTCAGTCAGCCTGAATTCCAAAGTCCTGGGTCCTGCGTTGGCTGCTGTCACCCCTTCCCTGACGGCAGGTTGTCAGGGGTATAAAAGATGCTGCCGATGCCATTTTCTTTAGTCTTTCTTGCCGCACGGTGCCCGAAGCAGAAGCAGTTCGCAAGTGCCGGTCAGCCAACTCCTGAGATTTTCGTGTTCGAGTTTCAGATCCAAAGTCTTCAATAAAGCTAAGTACCCCGTTGGGGAAACTTTTTTCTTGCTCCAGACCGATGTCAGAAAAAGTAAATAATTGTATTTCTTGTGGAAAGCAAATACCTCATAAGGATTTTCATTCTTACTGTATTCCTTGCCTTGGCCCTGATCACAATGTTTCTGGTTGTCGGTTTTGTGCTAGATTTAACCAACGCACTATTAAGCGTCGGTATGATTTTGCTTTAAACTATTTTGGATGCCGGTTTAATTATCCAGAAATGTCGTCGGATAGCCTTCCGACTACCGGAGTTCACAAATAGTGCAAAGAAAAGGAGAGAAATAGACAACCGAGGCCCAAAACCAACGACGAAGCTTCTCCTAAGCCAGTCGCCGGTTCGCCGGTTCACTGGTTCTCAGTGAGGTGCTTTCGCAGCCCCTGACACTCGCTACTTTAGAGTCGTAGGCCACTACCGACCCCCACGTGAAGTCGGCCATGCCACTGGAAACTCAAGGTATTGGAGCCTTGGATACTATTTCTTCAGATGGGTCCGGAGCCGCTGAGCAGGCACCGGCTTCTGAGGGTGTATTCAGACCTAAACATCTTTACATTAAACCAACTTCAGCTTCAAAGGCAAAGACTAAAGCACCTTCTAAAGCAAAGAAAGAAACTCAAGAGCCACGTGGTCAGGTCTCTATGCCCATAAAACAGATGCACAGAATGGCCAAAGACTTGATTACCTTGATCAGGGGTTCCCATCCCCCTCCTGATAAGAGGCCTAGGCAAGAGACTGACTATGAATCTTCAGATCAGATTTCCATTTCTTCTGATTCCTCTTCTGATCAGGAATATTCTCTTCCCCCCTATGAGGATTCTGATGCTACAGAATATATACCTTCAGCTTCTCCTCCAGAGGACTATTCTTTTGGGGAAACCTTGCATACCATGACGGAGCATTTCCACTGGGAGAGCCAAGATTTCTCAGAATCTAAAAAGAGGCTCAGGGATTTCCTTTTACTACCTCAACACAGGCCACTAGCCATTCCACCTGTGTTAGACATTGTAGATGATGTGTTTTCGGAGTCTAGTCTTACCCATGACTCCTTACCTCCAGCTCCTGTTAAGCCTGACAGATATTACAGGGTTCCTGACTCTCATAAATTCCTTTTTAAAAACCCTGCTGTAGGCCCAGAAACTATTTCACAGGGTCCCAAAGGAGTTCCGCTGCAAAAAACCCTACCCCCTCTGACAGAGATTCTAGGGCACTGGATAGATGGGGAAAACAGGTTTACACATCTGCTACCTTGGCTATAAGGGCCTTAAACTGTCAGTTTCATATGCTCAAATATCAGCAACATGTCATGGCATTGCTTAAACAGAAAATGTTGTTAAACTCTGAATGTGCAGAAAACAAGGAAATGCAGGATTTATTGCATGCAGCTGAACAAGTTGGAAAGCATACTTTGCAATGTGGTTTTGATTCTTTGGAGGCCTCCTGCAGGGCCGCAGTTACGGGTTCTGTAATTAGGAGGCATGCTTGGTTAAAGGAACAAAATCTGCCTGATCATGTCAAAGTTAAATTATTAGATGCACCTTTACAGCATGATACTTTGTTTAGTGTTAAGGCAGAAGAGGTGTTAAAGAAAATGGAGGACAAAGCTAAATCAATGCAAACTGTCAAAGATTTTTTACAAGTACAGCCACCTAGGTTTGGCAGACACTGGCCAACAAAGAATTAGTCCTTTCCTGTGTCAGACAGACCTCAAAGGGGCAAATCCAGATGCCCTAGAGACAGATCCCAGGCGCAAGGTTCATACAGGTCTAAGCAATGGGGTGCTTCTACCTCCAAAGTTGGAGAAGACAAATCGCAACCATACAGGAAACAGTCCCAATGACTTCCCCCTGCCTGCTCCAAGCACTTATCTCCTGGCAGCACCCTTAGGGGGAAAATTAGCACTTTTTTCTCAAAATTGGCACATCATAACCCAGGACAAGTGGGTTCTAAATATCATGTCACAAGGCTACAAGTTCCATTTCCATACCCTGCCAAAGGCAAACGGCTGGCCAGATCTGCCAAAAAATCAATGGGCAGAGGCACAAAAACAAGTCTCATCCCTCATGGACATGGGGGCCATTCAACAAGTACCAGAGCAAGAGCAGAGACAAGGATTTTACTCAAGACTGTTCTTGGTACCCAGAAAGGACAAGGCCTGGAGGCCAATACTGGACCTGTCTCTTCTGAACACATTCCTGGATATACCAAAATTCAAGATGTTGACTTTGCAGCAGCTTCTGCCCATGCTGGGCAAGAACGCTTGGCTTGTGACTTTAGACCTAAAAGAGGCATACCTTCATGTCCCAGTCAGACAAATATGCAGAAGATACCTCAGATTCAAGGCTGGCTCAATGCACTACCAATTCTCTGCACTGCCCTTTGGCTTATCTACTGCGCTAAGGGTCTTTACAAAGTGCCTGGCACCAGTAATTGCATTTTGCAGACAAAGAGGAATACAAATATATCCTTACTTGGATGACTGTCTAATTCAAGCAGAGAACAAGGACATTCTTCTATAGCATCTGGCATTTGTGAAAAGACTTCTAACATGCCTAGGGTACACAGTCAATGAAAAGAAATCAAAACTAGTACCCTCTCAAGAGATAATATTCCTGGGTGCAAGTTTAAATACAACTGCCCAGATGGCTTATCTCACGCCAGACAAACAAAGGCAACTGACTACCTATTTCAAAATGTTAGCAACAAAGGCCCAGTTATCTGCAAGAAAAATTCTGCAGGCTCTGGGCTTCATGGCATCCTGCATCCTACTAATTCCATATGCAAGACTGCATATGAGGAAACTTCAATGGTACCTAAAAAATGTTTGGACTCAACATTGCCACAGCCTGGAAACTATGATTACTCTCATTCCCTGCCTGCAACAGGAGTTTCGATGGTGGGCAAAGGCTTGTCACCAAAACAAGGGACAGCCATTCACGTTACCCCCTGCCAGGCAGACACTGACAACAGATGCATCAGATTATGCCTGGGGGGGGGCCACATGGCAGGAAGATGCATTCAGGGCACATGGACCTCAAACCAAATGCATCTACATATCAATCAAAAAGAGATGCTAGCTGTTCAAAATGCCCTGACAGCCTTCAAGGACCTACTTCATCCAGGACAACTACTGATAAAGGCAGACAACACCACGGTCATGTGGTATGTAAACAAGCAGGGGGGCACACATTCTTACCCCATTTGCAGACTAGCCATGACTTTGTGGGACACAGCTTTGACTTACCAAGTACATCTGCAGGCACAATTCCTGCCAGGAAGGAAAAATACTGTGGCAGATGAACTAAGCAGAAACCTCATGGATCTCCACGAGTGGCAGCTGG
This sequence comes from Protopterus annectens, assembly GCF_019279795.1. Taxonomy (NCBI): domain Eukaryota; kingdom Metazoa; phylum Chordata; order Ceratodontiformes; family Protopteridae; genus Protopterus; species Protopterus annectens. Next base: position 74,204,799 of record NC_056732.1, on the reverse strand, counting down.
ATCCACAAGTCTTCAGCATGATAACAAGGAAATGGGGATGCCCGGACATAGATCTATTCACCTCCCCTCACAACTGCCAACTAAAAAGATTCTGCACAAGGATTTATCACAGAACAGCATGGAAAGTGGACGACCTGTCTTTCAGCTGGAAAAACCTATCAGTGTATGCCTTTTCCCCACTGCCTCTCCTCCCCAAGGTACTCCTAAAGGTCAGACAGGACAAGCCAAAGATGATACTAATTGCCCCAGACTGGCCCCGCCAGTACTGGTATCCAATAATAAGGAACTTGTCTCAATGCCCAGCTTGGACCTTACCTCAAATACCTCATCTACTGTCCCAGCAAAACAATCAGATCCTGCACAGCCAACTCAGGACTTTAAACCTGGCAGCATGGCGGATAATGTAGTCATACAAAACACACCTCTCAGTAAAGCTGTGATGGATGTCATTTTGGAAGCCAGACAGCCTAGTGCTAGAAAATCTTATGCTGGAAAATGGAAGAGATTCTGTGCTTGGAACCAGGCACAAGGAACTAATACAGCTGTGCCAAATATTCCTTAGATTTTGCAATACTTAACTGAGATGCTGGACAAAGGCCTATCTTTTTCATCTATTAAAATTCATGCCTATGCCATTTTGGCTCATTACAATACAGAGCCACCAGTCTTTTCTCATCCCGTATTAAAGCAGTACCTCAGAGGAGCCAACAATTTAAGGCCTCCAAGGAGATCACCAATGCCAGCATGGGACCTCAACTATGTCTTAGAAAAACTCACCCTGCCTCCTTTTGAGCCAGCTTCTACTGCTGATATAAAGTTTTTATCTTGGAAAACAGCTCTGCTCCTAGCAATAACTTCTGCAAGATGAGTTTCAGAGCTACAGGCACTCATGGCTGTGGAACCTTTTATCATTTTTTATCCAGACACGGTCTCTCTGAGGAAAAACCCAACATTTATGCCTAAGGTGGTGTCCAGTGTGGCTCTTAACCAAACTATTCATCTGCCAACTTTTTATCCAAATCCACAGAACAAGGGGGAGAGAATTCTGCATTCTTTGGATGTACACAGACAGCTTAGATTCTACTTGGACAGAACCAAAGTTTTGAGAAAGACAGAGCAACTACTAGTGGCATATGCTGCAGGATCACAAGGAAAGGCTATCTCAAAGCAGACTATTTCAAAGTGAATAGGCCACTGCATTCGTTTCTGCTACTTACACCATGGCAAGCCAGTGCCCAAGGGCATTAGGCCACATTCAACCAGAGCTGCAGCCACTTCAGCAGCCTTTCTCAGGGAGTACCAACCAAGGACATTTTAGAGGCTGCAACTTGGAGTTCAGTGCACACCTTTACAAAGCACTATCATCTGCCACTCTACTCTAAATCCAGGGCAGGCTTTGCCACTGCAGTTTTGCAGGGCCTCATAGCCGCTCCTAACGCTGTTTAGATCCAGCCTCCCAACCATAGCTTTGGGACTCTACCCAAATGTAATGACTGCAACAGTGAAACACGAAGAACATAGTACAGTTGTGTACACTTACCATAAATGTAGATGTTCGAGTGTATTCACTGTTGCAGTCCAGGTTACCCACCAGTCATCCTCCTTTCTTCTGATGGAATTTATCTTTCCTTCTTTGATTTATACAACCTATGTGGTGTATTTGCTTGTAGAGGAAGGCAAAGGTTATATTGGTTCATGCATTTATATATATATATATATATAAATTTTGGCTACCCTTTTAGGGGGCATCTGACATCTGGGGCAAGAAAAACTAAAGAAAATGGCGTCGGCCGCATCTTTTATACCCCTGATGACCTGACGTCAGGGAAGGGGCAACAGCAGCCGACGCAGGACCCAGGACTTTGGAATTCAGGCCGACTGAGGGCAACCTTCCAGCAGGATTACCCAAATGTAATGACTGCAACAGTGAATACACTCGAACATCTACATTTATGGTAAGTGTACACGGCTGTACTTTCTGTGGTACTGCTAGTTATTTTTTTTATTTATTGCAGGGGGAGTAGCTAGAAGGGCCATGGGTCTCCCCATTAATATCTCATAGGGGGCTCAATCTCCTTGTAGTATTTAATGAACTCATCATACTCATTAGTACTAAGGAGAGTGCCTCCGGCCATTTAATGTTTGTCTCAGGACAAATCTTTGAAATCTTATTTTTAAGGGTCCTGTTGACCCTCTCTACTAATCCATATGACTGTGGATGGTTGGGACAGTGAAGACTCAACTTAGTTAGGACTGCTGCATATCTGCAAATCAAGCTCCACTTGAGTAACCTGCATGCTCAACCTCTACCTGGTCTGTGACATCAATTGGACTTGTTGGCGGGGCAGATTTGTGTCCCAGAGACTCCCCTTTCTGTGGAATAGACTCCCTCTCCACATCAAGCAGAGTACTTCATTATCCCTTTTTGAGAGCAACCTGAATAACTGGATGGGGAACAAAACATACACCCCTGGGATTCCACCTGTGTCCCTGCTGGACAGGGACATTGGGTGATGACTTGTCGGAACATGGGCTAAATTCTGAGCTAGGCTTGTAAGGCCTCAGGGCCAATATCCTAGTAATGTCCTATGATCCTATGATCCTATAGTATTAAAAATCTTGCATAGTTGTTTAGTCAGGGAAATGTTAAAATGAGTTCCCTGATCACTATTGATAGTACAAGGTACACTAAATCTAAGTAAAAATGTATATACTTGCTTTTAATAACTGTTGCAGAATCTGCATTATGCCATGGGTAAGCTTCCACCCATGCAGAAAACATGCAAACCACCACCAATATAAATTGTAAATTACAGACCTTTGGCATCTGGACAAAGTCCAGCTGCACATTAACAAAAGGTCCCCAAGGTGGTGGTAAGCATGCAGCTTTAACATCTGAGTTTTGCTAACATTATATGTTTTAAACACACTGTACAATTATTAACATACTGAAGTATCAAAGAGAAGACATGATGGGCATACCAACATTGAGTAATTTGATTAAATAATGCTGTCTTACCTGCACAGGCTGGTAAATGATATGTCCTTACCAGGTTAGGTAGCATGGAGGCAGGCACCACCAGTCAGCCATCCGGATTTCACCATAACCCATTGTGGGATTTACTGCAGCCATCTTTAAGCCACTTCTGAAGTTTTCCCTGTGATGCTTCAGCTTGGAAAGATGGTACTGTCTTAAAATCAAACACATCATCACTGTTAAGAGTCTTGCAATGACATCACTTGAAAATTTGCACAAAGCCCTTCTACAATTTGCTTAGCAGCTTGGTCTGCCAAATTATTTTCCTTTGAAACAGTATCTACACCCTTTTGATAGGCACTGCATCTGACTACTGCTAATTCTTTAGGTAACAAAAGAGCATCTTAAAGAGCATTGACATAGAAAGGATTTTTAATATGAGTTCCTGCTGAAGTTAAAAATCCCCTCTGTTTTCAAAGATTCCCCAAATCATGTACAACACCAAAGGCATACCCGCTGTCAGTGTTGTTGTGTCTTTCGGCTTTTCCCGGTTAGGGGTCACCACAGCGGAACTCCGGTCCGCTAATGATTGGCAGTAGATATTTACATGCCGAGTTGCCAGCCCTGACACACAACCTTCAACGAAGGCACGCCCATTCACACATGTCTCCACACAGAAGACGCTCTAGTTGAGAATCGAACCGGACAGCGTCTTACTGTGAGGTGACAAAGTTATCGCAGCACCACCACCGCAGTATCAGTAAATATATTAATAGTTTTTGTTTTTGACTAACTCACAAGCTCTTTGTAGAGCCACTGACTCAGCTATCTGGGCAGAATATATCCCTCTAATCTTTGTTGAAGCAAAACATCATTACTGGTACAGACAGATATTCCTACAACCAAATGTTCAGTTTAATCTCTTTCACAGGAACCATCCACGAATAGGTCCAGTTCATCACTGGGTATAGGAGTGTCCTTTAAGTCATTCCTAGGAGAAAGCAGATAATTAGTCACACACACACACACACACACACACACACACACACACACACACACACACACACACAATCCTGCTCTTTATCATCCTCGGAAGTAGGTAACAAAGATGCAGGATTTAGAACAGGGTAGCAAATGGGAAGAAATAGCTGGATTAGAGATGAGTAAGTTGATAGTTAGTTAGATGTGCAGACGAGAGGGGTTGAGTTTTCATTTTAAGTAGGAGAGATGATACAGAATGAGGGACCATCAGTAGCTAAAGCGTGCTTTAAATTCTGAAATTAATTTTTTCCTTCACTATCCCAAGAGAGGGGCTCTGGTGTATCCTCTTTTAAAAGATGTCATACATAAGAAAGATCTAAGCTGACATTGAGCAGTTGGATGTGGGACTTTTGCTATTGCCTCAATACGAGATGGTAACATCTGTGTGCTACCCTAAGATATCAGATGACCAAGTTAATGCACCTGAGATGATCATAGCTGTAACTTTTTTCCCCAACACCTTATGTCCTTTTTCTGCAAGGATAGTTAAAAGATGTATCCTGTTGACACTGCTGAAAATAATCAGATGCTATTAGTAAATCATCTACATATTGCACTAACACAGAATCGCCTGGAAATGTCACATCTTCCAAATCCTTTTTTAGAATTTGAGAAAATAATGAAGGGGACTCAGTGTACCCCTGTTGTAGCCATGTCCATGTATACTGCCATCCCTTAAAGTAAAGGTGAATAGAAACTGATTTTCAGGGTAAATAGGTATAGAAAAGAATGCTGAATACAGATATGTCACAGAAACATATTTCGCTGTAGCTGGTATGCAGCTCAGTATTGTTGCTGGATTTGGAACCACAGGAACAGTTGGTAATACTGCATTGTTTACAGCCCTCAAATCTTGCACAAACCCATAAGTATCCTTTCCTGGCTTTTTTCACAGGGAGAGTAGGAGTATTACTGCAGAACTCTAGGGAGAGGTTTAGATGGATTCAATTTTATTTTTACTGGTTTTGCAGATTTTAATTTAATTTGCAGATTTTAATTTACCAACTTCATTAGCATGTTTGCCCCATACGTTAGCAGGTATCTGCTGCAGCAGTGTTTCAGCTGTCTGTATTCCTTTAACAGGCTGATCGTCAGCTTCTGCTAATACTGCTAATACTTCCCCCTCTGATTCTGTTGGAGCATCCAAATGCACCCCTTCTGGTGTATAGTAAATAGTACAACGCAGTTTGCATAACAGGTCTCTCCTAGCAAATTTACCAGTGTTAAACGAACTGAGGCAACTCACTGACACAACAATAAAGGATGGTGGTAAACCTGGCAACTTATTCAAGAATTAAACCACTTTAATGCACAAAACAAATAACGGAACTTCTTCAGACAACATCAAATTTGAAAAGGTTATATAATGATCAATTACATTGTACTGGCTGTTGTCTGGATTATTTGTTCTACACACCATCCTTTATTGTAAATTTACCAGTGTAGTGGTACTCAAAAGGAAAGAATTCCTTTTTTTTTTCAGTCAGTCTTAAACAAATGGGTATAGGTTCTGAAACAGGATATGTAACAGTAGCATTTGTTACTTTAACTGCCTTTATTTTTTTTTTGTTTTGATACTGGTATCTGTGGTAACTTTTAATACAGGCATGGTGGCTCCAGTGTCCACCAGGAAAGGAATTTTCTTTGAATTTATTTCTACCTTAACGTAGGGTCCCTTTTGCTCTATTGGCAGCAGAGGATTAAGATTTATTTTTGTTTTATTATTTTGACATAGTCAGTATGGGGATTCCTGACTCCTTCCAGTTCAAGGAGGTGGTGAAGGAAATGCAGCATTGTTATAATTTGGCTGACATTCAGTCCAGGTGTATTGGACTCCATTCACTTGTGTGGGCATTTTCCTCTTCAATGTCCAGCTTCACCACAGTTGAGGCAGGATCTATCAGATGAGGCAGGAGGGGCGCTGTCTGCTTGTTGTTGCCAACCAGCTGCACCTTGTTCCCCTCGACCAGTACTCTTACTAAATCCCTAGCAATCCCTCTCCCCTGCCACTGCTTTGTTCCCTTGGGGCATCTAACTGTCTTATTTGCAAAGTGATCAGCTTATCCTCAGTATCGTTTCTGAAGTGTTCCCGATACTCATTACAGTGATCTGATTTGCAGCACGTAATCAGGTCTCCAAGTCATTTCCCTGACAGTCTATAAGCACTTGCTTTATTTAATTTTGTATAGGGGCTTGCAGACTCTGCATAAAAGCAGCTACTATGGCTGACTTAGCTTCTTCTTCTGCATCTGGTATTCCTGAATGTCTAGCAAACAGTGCTTTAAGACAACTCAAATAATCTGCAGGGGCTTTCCCTTAATTTTGCTTACATGCCTGTATCTTAGACCAATCTGTCCTAACTTGACACACTTCTATAATTTAATTTAACAATGCTGTCCTTTTGTCTATTAGTGCATTCCCTGTGACAATATAATCTGTTATTTCAGCCTTTCAAGTAACTATTTTCTTATTTCATTGGAAGCGACTGCCCAAAGCAGCTGTTTTAAATCTGTCAAAGTAGGGTTATAATATTCTAGTATAGTTTTAAATTCCTCCATAAACCTTAACTAATCTTCTTTAATATTTGGAAAACTTTTGGACATGGTATGCAAATCAGCAGGGATCCAAGGGTGATGAACAAGCTCTCTATTATTAGCCACCAATATTTTTCTAAGAGGTGCCAAAATATCCTCTCCAGAGACAACAACCTCTTGTCTTACCCTGTCGTGTGAGCAGGTGTGGTGGGCTATGATTGTATTAAATGCTAGTGCTCCTGTTGGAGAGGTAGAAGCTTGTTGGAAATGAGAAGGAGAAGAAATCTCTTTGACTGCAGATGCCTCTTCTGAAGATGAGGGTTGAACAAGGGAACTAGGTTGAGATGTAACAGTACTACATTGACCTGGTGTCCAATGAACAGTTGTCTGAAATCCAGGTGTCTGAGAAACAGCAGAATTTTTGTACAGAAGCCACCCATACTGGTAAATATGGGGGTGGGAGTGCAGTAGTTACTGGAGGATCATCATCCTTTTCTGAAATTTCTGCTTTTTGGCCTTCCCCAGTTTCATCCAAACCTGCAAGACAGGATAAAGGGATCCCTTTTTTACTGGTCTGTACTGCCTTTTCAACCTCTTCCACCTGTTGAAACAACTTCTTATTAGTATCCTGTAATCCCCTTAATGCTGATTCCTTTTCCTTTTAAGAGCTTCAGTATACCAAGAATAAAATAATGTCCATTACCTGGTTTTTCTTTTTTTTTTTCAAAATACTCTTTAAATTCTCTGTTTTGTTTTAATCATAAGTTTCATTTAATGGAAATATTTCTCCACTCATTCAAATACTTACAACTTTCCTTTCCATAATTATGATACATAAAATATGCAGGTGTTCCCTTTACAGGGATTTGATCCTGCCTGCTTAACTTTGTTCCCATTTTCCCTATTAAGATGTACCCTGTAAATCCTGGATCCTGGTAGCTCAGAAAAGAAAAATGACTGTATCAATTCAGACAGCATTCACGGAGGAAAGGATAGGGATTCTGTCATTGTGCAATGACAGAGGAGAGGTTTTGATCAGCCTTTTCCCACTGCACCCTCTTGCTTTCATCCCATCATGAGCTCAAAATTTACAGCTCTGCATTGTGATTGGTATAACAGTGTGGTTAGGTACTTAGTCCAGAACTGACCAGTCTTTCAGACCCTCTGGGGTACTTTCATACAGTCACACCCATGTCCCAACATGCTGTGGGCTCATAAACTTGACTACCTGCACACACACCTATGTCCCAGCATGATATAGGCTCAGGATCTTGATTATCCACACACACACACACACACACACACACACACACACACACACACACACACACACACACACACACACACACACACACACACACACACACACACACACACACACACACACACACACACACACCTATGTCCCAGCATGCAGTAGGCTCATGAACTTTAACTTTAACTTTAACCTCTGTCTTTTCTCTCTCTCTCTCTTTCTTTTCTCTCATATACTAAATGACACAAAACATCTCTCATGCCTCTTACCTTTTAGTCTTGAGGGTAAAACCCTCGACACAAGGTGCCACCTTGTGTTAATTTTCTCTTTTGTTGTATGTACATACACATTAATAAACTTTTTCTTATTTTCTGTGGGGTCCTCCCTCTATTACTTTACATATACCTAACAAGCAAACTCAGTCTTTCAACAAAACAGTTACTCACTCTTTCCGCTTTTTAACTACAATTATCTAAGATAGGAAAAAAAAAAACATTTTTCACAAATTCATTTTCCCCATTTTGATCTAGCATATTTGCACACCCTGAATAGTCAACAGCTTTAGTTAGGTATCTGAATCTCTAATTATTCCACACAAAGCAACATGGAATTCACAGAATTATCCATGCTGGGTCCTTGTAATTTATTCCACACTGCCCTGCAGCAATACCAAAGTTCAGAACCCAAGTCTTAAGGCACCAAATGCTAAAGTTCAGAAATAGAGATAACAAAGAGTTTTACCTTTTGGTCTTGAGTCAAAAATAATGATTCAGGATGTGCAAAGAACTTGTTTATTCCATCAACACCGCTGGGAGACTGCCCACTAAAATTTTCAGATCAGTTTCAAAGAACAGAGGGGAAACACCTTATTTATATATTTATTTTTTATCAGTTTCATGGATGTAGAACTTTGACGTAACATAGCTTTTAACAAATAATGTTAAATATTTTATGTCCTCGTGACCCTCTCTTAGAGGTTTACATGAACACTTGACAATATGTCTTTTTATAGATCACCTGTGCTTAAGATGCACTTATTAACATTTGGTACCAGTACACACTATCTCAGAGACATCCTTGCAAGGACTCATCCCCCAGCCTGAGAACGCCAGAGTTAGTGTTTATTAATCTGCTTTCCACGGATACACAACACTTTTAAACATAACATCCCTTAACTCCTTCAGCCCTTACTTTGCCTTCAGCTATCTGTCAGTACAAGCAGACAGAATACAATTGTAAGACACTTGAAATATAAAGCTGCTACTTGTGTGAAACTATAGCTTGCATAATCATGCATCTGTTTTTCAGTTTTTCCTTTCACATAAGCATATTATAAACATTTTATTTGACTCATTTGTAAAGAAACTACAATATGCATTTTATGAAGAATAAACATGAGACTTAATAACCTTCCATAACAACCCACCCTCTGACACTATGAGTGTCATCCAGAATTATATTTTGATTCTTCTTAATTTGATAAAATATGCTTTGGCATCATAATATTAATTCCAAAGGTAAATGAAAACAACTATAGAACAAATGTAGATGTGCAGGACACGTAGATAAATGACCGCTCGTACAAGAATGAAAAAGTTTATTCTCTCTTGAACAAGTAATAAAACCTCGGTTAAGCGCTTTCAACTAGTACACCCAGTCTTCATCAGAACAAATTCAAAATGAACAACTGAGACTATATAGTCATCCTAGCTCATTAATTAATTCAAAAAGCCCGCCAAAAACCTTAAAGCTCCACAGCCAAATTCATAAATAAACCTAACATTTTATAGCTAAATACTTGTTTCATATGTAACTAAAAACTTATATTAACAAAATACATTAACATATAAAAATAACGTGTAAAAAGTAACAAATAACAATACATTTAAGTGCTATATACAAAATCCTTAGCTAATAGATCTTATAAATATGGTAATTCACATGCTTTCATACATAAATGTAAAATAAATACTATGGCTTAAAACCTCAAAAATCAATTTGGTTGAAACAATATATTAAGATGACATGTTATGTCCATAGTGTAAAAAATATAAATGTGTATAAATATCTAAATATTATAATGTAATATAATTATAATGTAATGATATTACATTATGGGGAAAGAGCTAAAAAAGGTTTGATACTGATAGAGTCATTTAGGCCTGGAAATCTCGTGGCATCAGTATAAATCTGCCATCTACTCGCCAGATATGCTAAGAACATTTTCCAATTACCTCCATATGGTGAACATGTAGCTTGATCTATAATGGCAAACAAAAACCCATGCTCATTTCCTTTCTCTAAAATATCTCTGTATAACGCATTTTTGTTTTCACATTTCTGTATTCTATATTGGTGTTCATATATTCGTTTTTTAAGTTGTCGTTCTGTTTTACCGATGTAATATGCGGTGCAACTTGTGCAAGTTGCCACATAAACCACTTGTTTTGAATTACAATTACCTGACCTACACTTTATAGTAGTATGGTTTATATCATCTAGGACAATACTTCTAACTTCATTGATATATCTGCACTGTCGACATCTACCACATTTGGAAGTACCCTTAAATCTATCCAGTCCTTCATTATATGTGTCAACCCTTTCCAATAATCTCTTCAAATTGGGAGCCGTCTTATAAACACATTTGGGAAATTCGCCAACCTTTGACCCCAAATTATTTGAAGTAATAATATCCCAATGTCTCTGTAAAATCTCCTTAATGGCACATGTGTATGGGGTGTATGTCAACACACATACCCTTTCAAAAGTTGCTTTTCCATAATTACTTTGCTTATCCGTGATCTGTTCAGCTGTGTTGTTGGAATTATAACTACCTAACAGTGGCTTATATTTCTGCCCCCATTGTTGAAACACATATTGGGTGATATCCTTTAGCATTTTCTCTGGATACCCACGGTTGAGAAACAATTTATACACATTATGTAATTCGACCTCCATATATTCCTGTGTAGATGACATCCTTGCAGCTCTAATACATTGTCCTTTTACTACATTTCTAAAAATATACGGTGGATGATAACCAAATCAATATAGGACATAAGAGAATAGATCTAAGTATCGAGGAATACCTCATTGATAATAGGATTACCAACGACACATACACTTATTTGAAGTCAGACCATCCTGTTTTAGCCAAAATGGTTGGCATTCCCAAGGTACATAAGTCATTACAGAGTCCACCATTCAGACCTATCGTATCAGGCTCCAAGTCTAAAACGTTCAAAATTGGAAGGCTGATAGATGGTTGAAACACATTTATAATGTCATTCCACACATCATGAAAGATTCATGGAACTTTTTGAGTAGACTCACGAAGGACAAATGGAATCCGAATTTGATTTTTCTTACCATTGATGTGGTGGATCTCTTTTCTAGCATTCCCAAAGACATTGGTCTGGAATACTTCGCCAATAGTCTTAGGAAACATTCAGGATATAGCTGGGACAAAATTTGTTTAATTTGTGACATGATGTCACTGGTATTGGATCACAATTATATAGTATTTCAAGGCGAGTATTTCAGGCAAACAAAGGTAAGCTATGGGGCAGCATGTGCCCCATTTTCTGAACTTAGTAATGTTAGAATGGGAGACAGAATTTTTATTCAAAAGTGAGTACTATTCTGACATTACATTTTACGCGAGGTATTTGGATGATATTTTTATTTTATGGAATGCATCTTTGGATAGGTTAAAAGAACTCATGGAATTCATTAACAACACAACAGAATTTTTGATATTCACACATAACTATTGTTCCAAAGAAATTTCATATTTAGATATTTTGGTTAGCCATGATGATCATGGGTTCACTTCCAAAGTATACAGGAAACCAACATTTTCTAATGATTACATTCACTTCACTAGCAATCATCCACCGTATATTTTTAGAAATGTAGTAAAGGGACAATGTATTAGAGCCGCAAGGATGTCATCTACACAGGAATATATGGAGGTCGAATTACATAATGTGTATAAATTGTTTCTCAACCGTGGGTATCCAGAGAAAATGCTAAAGGATATCACCCAATATGTGTTTCAACAATGGGGGCAGAAATATAAGCCACTGTAAGGTAGTTATAATTCCAGCAACACAGCTGAACAGATTACGGATAAGCAAAGTAATTATGGAAAAGCAACTTTTGAAAGGGTTTGTGTGTTGACATACACCCCATACACATGTGCCATTAAGGAGATTTTACAGAGACATTGGGATATTATTACTTCACATAATTTAGGGTCAAAGGTTGGCGAATTTCCCAAATGTGTTTATAAGACGCCTCCCAATTTGAAGAGATTATTGGAAAGGGTTGACACATATAATGAAGGACTGGATAGATTCAAGGGTACTTCCAAATGTGGTAGATGTCGACAGTGCAGATATATCAATGAAGTTAGGAGTATTGTCCTAGATGATATTAACCATACTACTATAAAGTGTAGGTCAGGTAATTGTAATTCAAAACAAGTGGTTTATGTTTCAACTTGCACAAGTTGCACTGCATATTACATCGGTAAAACAGAACGACAACTTAAAAAACGAATATATGAACACCAATACAGAATACAGAAATGTGACAACAAAAATGCGTTATACAGACATATTTTAGAGAAAGGAAATGAGCATGGGTTTTTGTTTGCCATTATAGATCAAGCTACATGTTCACCATATGGAGGTAATTGGAAAATGTTCTTAGCGTATCTGGAGAGTAGATGGCAGATTTATACTGATGCCACTAGATTTCCAGGCCTAAATGACTCTATTAGTATTAAACCTTTTTTAGCTCTTTCCCCATAATGTAATATCATTACATCATAACTACATTACATTATAATATTTACATATTTATACACATTTACATTTTTTACACTATGGACATAATATGTCATCTTAATGTTTTATATATATTGTTACAACTAAATTGATTTTTGAGGTTTTAAGCCATAGTATTTATTTTATATTTACGTATGAAAGCATGTGAATTATCATATTTATAAGATCTATTAGCTAAGGATTTTGTATATAGCACTTATATGTATTGTCATTTGTTACTTTTTACTATGTTATTTTTACATGTTAATGTATTTTGTCAATACAAGTTTTTAGTTATATATGAAACAAGTATTTAGCTATAAAATGTTAGGTTTATTTATGAATTTGGCTGTGTAGCTTTAAGGTTTTTGGCGGGCTTTTTGAATTAATTAATGAGCTAGGATGACTATATAGTCTCAGTTGTTCATTTTGAATTTGTTCTGATGAAGACTGGGTGTACTAGTTGAAAGCGCTTAACCGAGGTTTTATTACTTGTTCAAGAGAGAATAAACTTTTTCATCCTTGTACGAGCGGTCATTTATCTATGTGTCCTGCACATCTACATTTGTTATCATAATATTAATTATCTTTAATAATTTGTTCACTGTTAGAAGATTTTATAAGTGGCATTGCTCGTGCAGGTATTTTGTAATCACAGCCTTTAGAACAGAAAATATTACAATAATTTGTATTATTCTTTTAGTTGTTTTAATGATACCTTGTAATATAGTTCCCAGCTAACCAAATGTACTGCTCAACCAGCTAAAAAGTGTCCACTGTTTGGCTGTACTGTCCAGATCCTTAGGTCTTTGCTCCATGAAACTGGCTAACGTTTCTTGTTTATTATGATAGTCACTAATATACGAACAATAGTGATTTTCTATTAGGGCACATGACCTATCTTACATAATCATGCATCTGTTTTTCAGTTTTTCCTTTGACATAAACATATTATAAATACCTTATTTGACTCATGAAGAAACTACAAGTTAATATGCATTTTATGAAGAATAAACATGAGACTTAACCTTCCATAACATGTCGCAAGACAAGCCACCCTAGTCCCACTAATTTACATATGTTTAAGGAATGAAGCAAAACCAATGTATTATATTTTATTGACGTTTTTAAAAATATATTTATGGTTCATTCACTTCTAATCCCTGAATGACACCCTAACCCTAAGCAATGAATTTTGTAACCTACGAAATCACTATGTAGAGAAAAGTGTCACCTTCAGTCATAAACAAAACAATAAATAAGTCAAATGTCCAATCTGTTGAGATAATAGAAGCAACAAATTATGTAAAGCAACAAATTATGTAACAGGGAATGAAGGCTCCTAGCCTTATATAAATATTTCCCCCTCCCAGCTCATAAAACAAAACTTAACCAAATTAAAAAGGAACTCAGAATACTATTAGAAGCACTATGACTGCCTAAGAGCACATGACAGCCACCAACATTAAAGGCAACAACAAAGCCTTGTTTAACTACATTTAAAATTTGCATATAGACCCATTTTAATTTTAAACCTTGATTATAAAATGCTTGTCTATACTAAGTGAATGGCAAAAGTGTTGCCAAAACTGATAGATATGGATCTGTGTGGTTTTGTGGAGGGGAGGCAAATTTTTGACAACATTAGTAGAACAACGATGATCCAAGGGAAGTAGAGTGTAAGAAAGCATAAATAAATAATCCAAGAAGAACGAACCTGAGGACCAGCGAAGCTATAATACACCTCTTTATTTATCGACTCAGCTATAAGGAATAATCCAAACCACACAAATAAAAACAAATCCAGTAAAAAAGATTAAGCGCTTTCATCCACTGATTCGTGTTCTTCCTCAGAATCAAATACACTAATTGAAAGATTCATTTTAAAGCCTTTTTGGCGCCAACTTCTTGTGAAATTTAAAGACATATTCGTCATACTTTTTTAAAAACATATCACCTTAGTATAACATTACATAGTTCCAGCAATACGTTAGTATGCAATGAAAACCAAACAAACATTACCTATATTAAAATGATAAATATTTTAAAATGCCTTTAAATAATAACCTATCAACCTTATAATGGATATATTATTTAAGACATTAAAATATAATATAATATGTTAAAACCAGGCAAATGAAATTCTATTAGTTTTTATAATTGTGTATATGGGCTGAATGCAAAGGTGCTCATATGCGTAATAATGTATAAATATATATGTATGTAAATAAAATGTAATATAACCTAGATGTATAAGTACTACATAATGTTAAATAAATATATAAATAAATACATTAATATATAAGTACATTCCATTTAGATAATATCTTCTGACCTATTCTATGTAAGTTAATATGATAAAAAAGTAAAATTGTGAATTGTAAAGTATAAAACTGTAAAGTTATAAAATAAAATATAATTTATAATAATGTATGATATAATATGTAATATATAGTATGTAGTATAATATAGTTTTATGGCAGAGTTTTATGAACATATCACTCCATGTCCTATTATGAGTGGAAGATTCATAATCATGATAAAACATAAATAAACAAGGAAAAGGACTTTAAGTTAAAAATGGTCTTAACGATATATGTTCATTTAATCCTGGCTTTGTGGAAGTGTCAGTGAGTATTTGCCATTTTGCCTCTCTAACTGCTATATAAGCCTTAGGATTACCTCCTCTAATATTAAAATTCACACGTTCTAAAATTGCGAACTTTAAATAATGTCTATTATCTGTCTCTTGTATATGTTGACTTAAAGCATTACTACTATCATTCTTTTTGACTGCATATAAATGTTCATAAATTTGCCTTCTAAATTTTCATTCGGTTTTACCAATATAATAACAACTGCATTGTTGGCATTTAGCTAAATAAACAGTAGTCATAGTATTGCAATTACCAATGTTTTGTCTTCTGGGATTTTATGAGTAGGGCAATGATACCATTTGCATTCCCTGATAGAATAATAGGGTTAATAAAGATGATGTGTGAAGGGTCAGAGATAAGAGTTAAAGTGAATGTTCCTCTCTAAAAAGCTGGGTTTGAACAGAGGAGCCAAGCAGGGATGTCCTTTTTCCCCTTTATTTGCTTTATATTTATTTTGCAAAGAAAATAAGGCACTCAAAAATTCAAGAGTATAAGTGGTGTGGTAATCAAGAAAAGTAGCTTTATTTACAGATGATATTATGTTATACTCGCTAAACTGAGGAAAATGAAATTTCAGTATTGTGGAACATTTTGAGGAAACTTAGTGTTTTTGTGATATAAAATAAATAATGATAAAGACTATAGGGTAAACTGTGTACCCACACATGAATTAATTCAGCAATACTGATGCACATAGGGCAATTATAAAATGAAGCATTTAACTGTATGGATTAAAATAATTATGTTATGGTAACTAAGGATATCAGGGAAGAGTCTAAACAAAAGATAATACAAAAATTGAGAAGGTGGAAGCTCTCCATTGTGAGTATGGATTATAAGATCCAAGCAGTGAAGATATTTTTAAGAATTAAATGAATATATTTTAGACTGAAGACTTTGAGAGTTAAATGGAATAAATTGATATTTGCCCATAGAACAAGGTGGTTTGGGATTAACTGACTGAAGGTAAACTTTAGAGCTACACAGTTAAGTCAAGTTTGCATACCGGGAATTTCTTATAGTACCTTGTCACCAAACAATTGGAACAGATGCCATCTTAAAATCAATTGGTTACATTGGAACAAACTTTTATACATAAAAACTGTTTGAAATTTCATGGAAGACTCTTCCATCTCCTCCTGTATTTTGCCATATTTGTATCTGGTCCCCCATCATGAATATAAAAACATTGTTTTTTCTTGGCATGAGAAACAGCACAGTGTGTTGTTAATCTCTTTAAAACCTCCACAGATACAATTATCCAGTTTTACTTTTCTTAAGCACTCACACTACAGATGTATCCCTAACAAGACAATTTCCATATGGTTGTCTAAAGCTATTACGTTTTGTTATAGTCACCACAACAAATCTATTCCAGGCAGGGTCAAGGCCCACTCTACGTTGGCCTTGTCTTCATCTATGTTTGGTTTGGAAAGGGTTAGATTTGAGAAGTATTCTAAAAGCTGCTACTTAGTCCTATGTACATACTTTTATAAAGCACTATAAGCTTGATTCCTTCTCTAGGTGGACCTGGAGATCAACCTTGGCTAGAACCATTCTCCAGGACCTTACTCTTTCCACCTCCCAAATGTAGTTAACTGTGGTACTCTATCCATATAGCTAAGGTTACTTCAGCATAGTACAGTTCTGTAAGTTGAACTTACCATAACAGCAGATGTTGAAATGATCACTGCTGCAGCAGCCACTCCCTCCCTCCATCCCACTTGTTTGTGCAGGTCGAATGTTAGATTATCATTCACCATCACCTGTAATAGTTTGCTATGAGAAGTGACTTCAGTGCCTCATGGCTTCTGACTAGCTAATTATACCCAAAGAAAAAATGACCATAGTAGTACATCTCAGATGGGAATTCATAGGTTCATAACTGTATAATACACTTACTACTATGTGGGACTTTATAAGTCTAGCCATAGATTCCAAATGTATTCCACAAATTTTGTGAGTCTTAGAGGATAGTTTAAGGGATGTATGCAAGCTAGGGAATGGAGTTACAAAATGCTTCTCTCCACTAAAGACATAGGTGCTAGACCTGGAGTGAATTTCCAATTTACCATCCACTGGTCCAGGTTATGCTTGAATAAGGTTAGGGAAGAACTCAGCTTCCCATGGATGGGAAGCCTGTTCCAGAGGAGGGGAATTCCCTGAGACACATACCTGTCCCTCCAACATGTCCTTTTTATGTTGCAGGCAAGATTCAAGTCCCTAGATCAAGTAGTTCTGATGGTTTTGGCTTTGTTGATGTGCAAAAGATCCATCAGAGTGGGATCCAAGCATGCCTTGTATGCCAGGCACAGATCACCTCTCAACAGTCTGTAGGAAACCAAGTATAGAGATAGGGCTTTAAGGTGATCTGCATAAGACAAGTTGTTTACACCCTGTATTCTTTTTTGTAAGGAACTTCTGTGGATGTTCCAGTTGCTGCATGTGCCTGGTCAGGTACATACCGAAGGGAACTTTGTACTTAGTGATAGGCTAGATGAGGGCCAAATATAGAGGAATGATGACCATGGACCTAGATGCCATGCCCTTGCTTATAAGCTGGACAACAGAGAATAATTAGATACATGCTGGTCGAAAACCAGGTTATTATCCACATATGTCCCCAAATCCCTGAATACTGGGTTCATACTTAGGGATGTTTTCAATGAGATAGTTTCCTACAGTGGCCAGTTTCCTAAAAGGTACTATTGTGCATTTCCTAACACTGCGTTTTAAGCCGTGGCTTTGGCACCAGTCATTTGACTGTATTAGTCTTTATTACAGGATGTTAGTATCTTGGGGTGATTCTATGATTGCTCTCAGATTGCAGTCACCTACAAACTTGTCAGTCAGAGACCTTTGACATTGGCTTTGACTTCTGAGAACCAGAAACTAAAAAAGGAACAGGCCCAGCACAGAGCCCTGAAGAGCTCTGCTACTGACCAGCCTCTTTGAGGAAGTGGTCTCCCCTATCCTAATTTTCTGGGCCTATCTGAGAGCCAGCTGGCTATCTAGCATGTAACATAGTGATTAATGTGAGTGGGGTATTGTATCAAATGCTTTAATTAGATCAAGGTAGGCAGTATGCAGAGTTTTACCGTCATTGCCTTGGTAGCATTTTCAAAGAAGTGCACCATGTTGAGTAGGCATGATCTGCCACTGATAAAGTCAAACTGAGTTGGATCCAGTGTCTGAAGGTTTCCTGTGTCATTATTAATGAAATCCATGATAATTTGTCACATGACTTTGCATATCACATTAGTCATATTTATCGGTCTGTCATTTGTGCAGAGGAATGACCATTTAGTCCTCCATTCAAGTGGCACAAAGCCTGTTTGGATGGTGTCATCAAATAGTGACTCCAGAGGTCCAGATAGGTTGTGCTTCAGGCTATTTAAGAAGCATCCTGGAATATTATTGGGGGCAATCAATGTGGCGTTTTTAGCCTTAGAGACTGCATTTAGAACCTGCTCTTTAGTGATAGTTGGGAGGGGTTCTGTTTGATGGCATTAATTGGGGGGGGTGGCCGGGGGGGACAACGGGGGATAAAATTGGAGCTGATTTTGTCAGGTAACTGATTAAAATAGCTAGTTTGCCTTATAGTAGTTCCTAACTGTTTCAGATTTTGTTGGAGTCACAGCATTTATTTTTATTTCAAAGGAGATCATGTTATGGTCTGACATTGCTAGAGAGAGAACATTGCACTGGTCATTTTCAGGGTGGGGGGCAGCATTCTCCCATATTTCTGCGAACCTGATCCAGTATCTTTACACCCCTAATGGGTGTATGGATTAACTGGCCTGGGATGTATGCATTTAAAAAGTCCAGGAATCTCTGGGCCTGCTATCTGGAATTATATAAGATTCCCATTTTATAGGAGGGTAGTTAATGTCCCCCATGAATATGGTATTGGATTGAATAGTAACTGTCTGCAGCAGGTCTAAGTGTAAATTATGTGTTTCATTCATCATAGAGGGTGATCTATACCTTGCAAGGATATAATATGATATGATATGGCACTCTACCTGTTGTAATTTTGATATGGAGAAGCTCAAACCCTTCATCCTGTTTTACAAACCTTGAAATATGTGTTTTTGATGTAGATTGAGACACTTTCACCTTTAGTCCCTGCCTTTCAAAGTAGCTGGTCTAAGTGTGTGTGTGTGGAAGGCATTGATTCCCTACACTGCTGAAGTGCTGTCAGCAGCTTTAAACCATGTCTCAGTAACTGCACAGATGTATGCATTCTCCAAGGTGAAGAGAGATTGGAGGGAGTGGAGTTTCTTCTTTAGACTCCTGGCATTGAGCAGTAACACTTTTAAATTCCTTTGGGCTGATTTTTAGTTTGATGGGGGTTCTAGGTTAGTTTTAATACTAAAGGAGATCATTCTGTGGTGAGATCTTAGCAGGGAAGAGTTAAAGCATGGGAAGGAGTAGCATCCCCCCATGTGCATGAGTACTAGGTCTAGGATATTTCTACGTCTAATTGGGGAGCTAACCAGTGGCTCCAGGGCGTTTGCATTGACAAAGTTCAAAAATGTCTGTGCAAATGAATTATGGGTCATATAAGTCTCCCAGTTTATGAAGGGGTAGTTGCAGACACCCATAAGTATGGTGTTAGGTTGAATGTTAAGATATTCCAGTAAGTTTAGGTAGGAGGTATGGTTTTCCAGACTCATGTTAGGGGATCTGTAGCTAGCATGGATATGATAGGGAGTCACACTTACGGTTAGTTGGGCATGGAGCATCTTATGTGAGTCATGTTATTGGACCAGTCTAGATAAAATTTTTGCCAGCATCCAGAAGGCAAGGGGTGACAAGTGCAAATCATGTCTGGCCAAGCATCATAGTTTGTGGATCATGTCTTCCCAGGTTGACAGATATTGGAACTCATTGTTGTGACACCAGAAACTAAGCCAGTTGCTGAAGTTTATCATTTTTTGATGGTACTGTGGCTTCACCATTGGTGAAGGTAGGATGCTACTCAAGCCTAGATTCATATCCGCCTGGGACACATATTCAGGGAGATCCATCATGGCTCTCTTCCTATAGTCCATTGAGGTATGTTTCATATCGTTTACACTCACATGGACTATGACCGTGTCATATAGGAACTTGTGGTTTAAAGACGTACTGTAAGTACATGAGTGATCTGGCAGATCCTGGCTCCTAATAGACAACTCACCACAATCTTCTCCTTGTTAAGTCAGGCAAGGGGGATATCAGTATGCCTTACAATGGAATCCCCAATAACTAGAATGTTTGGTTTTATGGTGTGTTGCCTTATGGGCTTGGAAGTGGGGCTACTATGATTTTCAGAGTTATGGGTTGTGTAAGGCACTGTCTTTTTTTAAGTGTCTGTGTGGGGCCACTGACAGATGCTTTTAGGAGGTCTTGGAGTTTTGGGGCTTGGAAGTATTTGCTGATAAATAAGTTTTTCAGATATTTTGGCCAGTGATCAGATATTATGAATGAGCCAAAGAAATCATTTGTTGAGGATAGATTAGTTAACTTGGTAAGTGGAAATGAGAAATGTTGAGAATAAATTTTGAGAGGTTTGCAGTGAATATCAGAGCACTCTAGGGTGAAATATATAGAAGTGTGGTGTATAGGTGTGATACTACCAGCCCAGCTATCTTGAATTTTGTAAATCATCATATGGCATTTGTGAATATTAATATGATTCATATGCTTGTCTTACAAATGTAAGAGAACTATATGTTATGTGTATATTAAACTACTGGTGCAGAAGTGTGTGTTGAACTTTATATTATGTACTGAGCTTCAAGAATGTAATGAGAGTGTACCCTACTGGAAAAGAACAGAAATGTATATAAACTATATATCTGTGCAAGTGTATGTTTTAATAGTAGAAGCTGGAACATACAGAGTTAACTTGCAAAACGTCAAGAAAATAGGTTGAAATTAAAAGTGTTTTACGATTGTGTTATCTCTCAGTTCAGTTCAGCAAGCAGACACAATGTCTAGAGCTAGAAGTTTTTCTATTGTTTCAAAACAGAAATAATTACTAGGTTTAAAATGTAAAAATTTTAATTGCTTTACGACTTCCAGTTCCGAGCAAACATCTGAGAGATATGTACTTCTCACACAGAGATGCTAAACATTTGTTAAGTTTCTGTTAGCCTGGGAACAGAAGGCAGGTGACAAAGAGTGATGTCACCCAATCTGACCTAGCAGTAATGTTTGATAGTAATTTAAGAACTTTCTCAGAGACAGACTTTGCATTTTATATTTTGTCTTTGACCTGGAAACATCCATCCTCAGCACTTCTGCCTTGCTCTCTAAGTAAGTCTAGGGTACAGTAATTTCTTTTAGAGATAGATAGGAATATAGTAAACAATAGTTTAGATGTTTTCTGTATGTATTTGAGACTGTCATACAATGTTGTTTTAAAATACTTCCTGTGATTCTGAACTCTGTAGTTACTGTGCTGTTTGAGTATTCTTTTATTCTTTTATTATTTATTATTACATATCTTTAAACCTATCTTTGTGGCTGATATTTATGAGACATATTTAAGCTCTTAGAGTACTTGCATATGTATTTGGTGACACTGTACAGGACACTCCTAAATAGCCTGGCTCTTGGTTACACTTACCATTTGGATAATAGTAACATTACACAGTAGGATTGGTCACACTTTGTAAGGGCCTTATAGTAGCTAAGTAGGGGTTGGTGGCAGTGATAACTACCTTATAGTCTGGGCAGAAGGGGGCATAGCTAGTAAACCTGTGCCAGTCTTCCCCAGGAGTGTCTGTGTGTTTGTATATGAATCAAATCTCAGAGTGTGTGTGCGTCAGCTACCTGGGCAGGGACACAAAGCACAGGTTGGACAGAGAGAGTGCTGGAAGTCTTGGCTTGACCCCTCAGCTGAGATCTTAACCTTATAGTTGTGTCAGTGGGGAGTCTTATTGCGGATCTGGAGAAAAAGGGAGAAACCAGCCCCAGACTGACTGTGATCTCTGTGTGCTCTTAACGGAAATTGTACTTTACTGTGTCTGTACTTGTAATCCTCCCAATGTGTATGTCCCTCACTGGTGCTAGTGGTGAGGATTGAGGCTCCTTGATTACTGGGCCAGTGCAGGGGGGGGTCTCAATAGGTATAGCCTATGTTATCAAGAAGGTCTTTAACTCTTTTGGATGAAATTGTTTTGAAGTAAAATTTGAGTTTTCCAGTGAGATTTTGAAGAGGAATATTTTGGTTTGTGGTGGAAATATGTATACAATTAGAAGAGGAAGTTGAAGGTGATGGACTTGAGTAATGAGATCTTGTGTTTTAATTGAAGATGGTGAGTGGGGGCAGTGGAATCATTTGGGCTATTTTTCAGGAGTTGCCAGGCCTTATTTCTTAGGGTTAACAGAATCTTCAGGGATAAACTAGTTAGAAGTATTGTGGGGAGGAAGTTTTGGTACAGTAGGCTCACTTTAGGTAGAGGGTCAGATGGTTAGGGATTAATGTTTATTAGACATATTAGAAATAATGAGGATAATAACTGAGGATTTGAGTGTATATGTTTTTAACCTAGTGCCGTTGGAAATTATTTGTTCATGACTGTGGAGGGAAGGAAATTAAAATGACTAGACATAGTCTTGCCTTCCCAGTGAAAGCTGAAGTCCCCAAGAAGGATGTGTTTAGGTGTTTAGAATTATGAAATAAATGCAGCAGGTTGTTTTGAATAGTTGGAAATGTATATATTTTATTTGATTGTGCCACCGTATCTGGGCATTTATGTCATGGTAGTAGTTGAAAGGGAATAGTTGGAGAGGAGAGACAGGTGTTATATGACAGATGGCATGGATGTATTGGAAAACTGGAAAGAGAGAGTGAAGAATAACTAGAAAAAGATGGACTGAGAGCATATTTACTTTTGTAGAAATTTCTTAGAGGTATGCCAGGCTAGATGTAATAGCAAAGAAAATGAAGATAGTAATTAATGGCAAACAACAGACCAGTATTAGTTAATTAGTCAGTGAGATAGTGAGATATTGACATTGCCATCAAAATCAGTGGCACCCATGTGTATGTTATCAGTGTTAGGTAATGAGCCTTGATTAGTATTAAGGTGGTGTGAAATTAATCATATGGATGTAGTAAAGAAGTCCTGTGCAATGTATTAATAAAATAATGAATAGCAAATTATAAAAGGCAAAAATGGACTGTTAATAGTGAACAGAGAGCTGGGTAGATGGTATAATGTGTAAAATAATACTTCTTTAGTAGTTGCTAGAACTTTTTAAGTGTTGTAGAGTGTATATGAGTTGAGTAGATAGTATAGCTCTACAGACACAGATTTAATGCAACTGGCAGAGCAGTTTTTATCCTAACTAGTTGAACTTAATTACTACAAATGTTCTATGAAGTGTTTATTCCTTAGGGAAAGTGGAAATAGGCACGGAAAATGTAGTGTGGAAATGCAGGCAAAAATTAGAATGTATAAAATTAAACTGATAGAAATGATGCAAGTTGATAACTTACTCTGTGAAATGTTAAAAGTATAATTAAAAATGCACAAAAACAAGACAGAGATATGATTTAAAGAGTGGGAAGGAGACAGAAAACTGTTGTGTATGACAGTAATAGGATTGTGTTGGTGAGAGATACAAAGAAAAGATAGAACTGATTGAAGCAATATTACTAAAAAAATATGTTCTGTTGCTAAGGAACCCATAGTAGGAGGCTTAGTGCTGTTGCTCGGTCAATTGGCACCCTGAGCAATACTTTAATTGGCATCTCCTTCAACCAGAGTTTTTGCTATAGGCAAAGAAGTATTATGTTTCATTACAATAACTCCTTGCTACAGTTTCTGACACACACACAGACACACACACACACACACACACACACACACACACACACACACACACACACACACACACACACACACATATTCACTCTCTCTGCATCAATTGACTGACACTCACACACCCTTAACAACAATTGCACCATTGACTGAATGGCATTTAAGTATTTGTTCATAGGTTGGTACTAGGCTATCGGCCCTAGGGCCTATACAAGCCTAGACGTAACAATTCCCTGGATATTTCTTTCCAAAATATTTACTTCCCTGGACCCCTGTCTAGCAGGGCGACTGACGTGATCCCTGGGGTGAATTTCCTATCTCCCATCCAATCGTCAAGGTTCCTTTTGAAGAGGGCCAAGGAGGCGCTCTTCTTGACATGTATGGGCAGTCTATTCCAGAGTATGGGGAGTCTCTGGGTCAGGAACCTATCCCTCCAGCATGTTTTGTTCATTGTGATGATAAGGTTTAGATCCCTGGATTGTGTGGCTCTGAGGGATTGGGATTTCTTTAAGTGGAGCATGTCCAACAGCTCAGGATTTGACATGGCCTTGTATGTTAAGTAGAGATCGCCTCTGAGTAGACGATATGCCACAGAATATAGCTGGAGTTTTTTAGATGGTCAGCATAGGGCATCTGCTTTAGGCCTGTGATTCTTTTAGTGAGGTATTTCTGTGGCCTTTCCAGCTGTTGCAGATGTCTTCTGAGGTACATACCAAATGGGGCATTGTACTCTATAATGGGTCTAATGAGGGATGAGTACAGTGGGACAATGACCTCCTTTTTTTCTGGAAGAAAAGCCCTTAGTGATGAGGTGTGCCATATAGAAGGATTTCCTGACTGTTGTGGCAATGTGGTTATCGAAGGTGAGACCACTGTCCACCTATGTCCCTAAGTCTCTCATCACACTTTCGGTGTTTAGTGTACTGCCACCTATGTGGTAATTCATAGGTACATGTTTTTTCCCAAAGGGAATAACTATACATTTGTTGGCATTAAGCTTGAGCCCATGGCTCTGGCACCAAGCATCTGTTTCTGTAAGGCCCTTTTGTAGAATATCCACATCATCTGGGGATTCAATAATGGCTCCCAGTTTGCAGTCATCTGCGAACTTTCTTAGCCAGAGTCCCTCAGTGTTGGCCTGTACGTCAGAAAAGTAGATGCCAAACAAGGGCGGTCCCAGGACTGAACCCTGAGGTACTCCACTTGTCACTTGTCTGGAGCTGGATTTGGAGTCAGCTACTTTTACAGTCTGGGTTCTGTTAGTAAGCCAGTTGGCAACCCATCAAGTGATGTAGGGATTTATGCCCAGCTTAGTAAGTTTATCTATGATTCCAGAGTGGGGGATGGTGTCAAAGGCCTTGGCGAGGTCCAGATAGGCTGAGAGGACCGCCTTAACCTCGTCCACAGCTCTGGAGACTGATTCAAAGAAGTCAATCAGGTTCAGGAGACAAGATCAGCCCTTCACGAACCCAAACTGGGTGGGGTCCAGTGTTTGAAGGTTGCCAATGTCTTTGTTTATAAGTTTCATGATAATGCGTTCCATGCCCTTGCAGATCAGGCTCGTCAGACTGATGGGACAGTAGTTCCCAGGATCCAAGGTGGATCCTCCCTTGTGGAGTGGGATAACTGTAGCTGTGCACCACTCAGTGGGCACGAAGCCTGAGGTGAGACTATGATTAAATATGACACTTAGGGGAGGTGCCAGTTCATTTTGTAGTTCATGTAAAACACAGCCCGGAATGTCATCTGGTCCCATGGATGCTGTATTCTTAGCTTTGGAGAGTGCGGTTTCTACCTGTGTGGCCGTAATTACTGAAATTTGTCTATCTTTTGGTATTGAGATTGGCCCTTTGTGGGTGAGAGGGGGGTGAAGTTGGCAATAAATAGATCTGCCAGGATATTGGCATTATCCTTGGGATCAGTATATTTAATGCCATTCTGTTGTAGCTCAGAGCAGATCTGAGCATTGCCATTTAGATTCTTGACATAACTATAGAATGCCTTGAGGTTGTCTTTGGAATCTTTGGCAATTTTATTTTTGTAACTTGCTTTGGAGGATTTTATGAGGGATCTCAGCTTCTTACTGAGGCTGGTAAGGGAGTTTTTTGCATCTTGGGATTTTCCTCTTTTCTGCAACAGTTTCTTCCTTCTGTTGTATAGTTTGTTTATGGCATGGGACCACCAGATTGGCTTCCTTTGTTTGGAGGAGGGCATCTTGGTTCTATTTGGGATGGCATGATTCATACACGAGTGTATGTGCTCATACAGTGCCTTAGTGTAGGATTCAGCAGTCGAACTTTCAGCTCCCATCTGCATGGGTGACCATGCAAAGACTGTCTGCAGAGACCATTTGGCACGTGTTCTGCAATACCATTCTCATCTCTAACAGATTAGACCCAGGTACACCACTAACTATGACTTTGGGAGGATTCATCTACGTCTATGACTACAACTTCTATTGGAGCCTTCAACTTGCCTGTAATTGTTGCTGTTTTTTCTTCTCTCCTAGGCTAGTGAGACAAGACAGTGTATCCACAATGTCTAATTCAGAATTATGTGGAACTTTTCCCTTCATATCACCCTTTGCCAAGTCTGTGAAGTCTTTCTAATGTTACTCTGTCACAGTGGACATAAAGGAGAAAAAGATTAAGGCTTCTCTAAAATTGCAACAGGAATATCTCTTGACTTTCCCCAGGAATCAGTCCATATAGAGGCACTCTATCCCTTGTCCTCCTTTTCTACCTTTTGATTCCAGTTCTATTCATCTGCCTTAGTTACAGCATCTGTTGACTTGAGGCTAGTCACAAATGTGCAGGTACCAGCACAGACATCAGCAATTGTGCCAAAGTTATTCGTGGCCTCAGCCTTCTGCCCACAGTGTCAATGCACCATGTGGATGTTTTCAGTTTTGGAGGTTTCTTTGGTTCCAGGCATTAGAGTCACACAATAGGGGTCAATCTTAATCCAGATACTATCAGAGTTGTTGCCAAGCTT
This sequence comes from Protopterus annectens, assembly GCF_019279795.1. Lineage (NCBI taxonomy): Eukaryota > Metazoa > Chordata > Ceratodontiformes > Protopteridae > Protopterus > Protopterus annectens. Next base: position 74,177,684 of record NC_056732.1, on the reverse strand, counting down.
GGCATGGTTGTCATTTGTTCATTGGGATTAAGATTGGCACAACTCTTTTCATTGTTGTCTTTAGCTTCAATTGATTTTGGTCCCAAGCAGGCACGAGTAAGTACTCTTGGCTCTAAGTGTGTTGTTGACATCAGTTTTGTCAGCAGCAATGTGGACAGTTCTGTATTTGCTACTCTCAGCACCTGTACTTGTGTAATGTACAACTTTGACCAGAGATATTTTCCGTCAGGTGCTTTGACTCTTCATTCTTGTCAACAGCAAAACAAAGCATTTAAGGGACTTTAGCAAGATCAGCCATGTGTACCTGGATTACACCTTGCTTCTTACTCATCCTCAGCATACCTCTCAACATCCTACAGCAAGAAATTTGGACAAAGCCACAAATAAAAGTGGGGCAAAGGCCCAAAAGTAGAGACAATTTTTAAATATTGTTCTTACAAACTTAGAAAGTTGATAGAATAACAGGTTTTGCATTAACATTAATTTTTTGAAGGGTATGAAACTAAAATATCTGTCATTATTTTCTAACTTCAATCTTTAATTATTTGTCATGAATTTGCCAGAAAACTACAATTTTATGAAAAATGGACCAAAAATATGAGGCAAAAATCTTGCCATTCTGCAAAAATGTGTACAGTTGAGAGGTATGATCCTCAGATCAATACCTCCATTTACATACTCTGTATCTCTAGGCAAGCCACTTAAACTGACATCACTCATGGGCTGAGTCTGAAAAAGGTCTATACTGTTAACAAATACAAATAAATAAATCCACTCTGAGTTCAGGTAGGAAGAATGGATACATGCATTTGGATTCTATCTTGGAGATCCTCAGCCAAGATACCGATAGTGGAGATGGTGCTTAATTCCCCACAATCCCCTCCAAATGACCCCAAGTATAGGGGAATCCTTGAAATGATGAGACAGTGAGCAGGGTGGCCTACAGACCCTACTTCTTTTTCTGAGAGAATCTTGCAAGGAGCTATTTAGACCCATCAGCTGTCATCCTGGGTTGTTTTTCCCTGCAGACAAAACGGCTTATCTTGTAGTCAGGACTGAATGGAGAAAACTGATGCTGTGATACTCAAGACAATGAAGCAAAATGCACTGGCCTCTCAAGGATTGGACCTGCTTGTTAGAGACTTCCATGGTAAACTCGTATTTTTGCTATGGTGGCTCTTAAAAAGGCCCCTATGACACAACAAGCTACTGTCCATCCTACCAACAAGTAGAGATGAGTAATATACAGATTTGGGAAGCATGTTCATGCATTCTCTTTGAGGGCAACCAGCTATCTCTCTTTTACATCACGCTTCAAGCTGGAGTTGGCAGATGAGGTGTCTGCATTTCTGGAGAAGCTGCCCAACAGTAATCTCAAGATGAAATTAAAGCCTCAGGTGGCAGGTATGCGTTCTGTATCCAGCCTCTCCAAGTGACGTACTAATAACTCAGTGAATCGTGCTGCAAGGGCAGCAGGTACTGATATAATTTTTGCTGACATGCATGGTTGCAGCTCATACATTTTGCTGAGGAATGTAAGGACACCATTTCTTAACATGCCCTGTGATGCAGCTGCCCTGACTGGATCAAAGATTAAAGAGAGAACCTGGAGGATATGTTAAAAGGAATAAAGGACTCTTTATAGATGTTAGCATGAAATTTCAGGCCTCTTAATGACATTTTTCAAGGATGTAAAAAGGGTCCATGTTAGTTAAGGTACCATTACCAACAGCAACAAGGACATCTGAGATCTGGGATAGATTAGTATGCCATGGAAATTTCCAGAATAAATGTTAGCCAAAGAGCAAAAATAACCAGCAACAGTAAGAGTACTGCAGTACTCTATCAAGGGGACAGCAGTCTAATCCCTGAGGCATTGCATGACTGTTCTATTATAGATGCAGTCACGAACCATCTGTCCCCCAGCTTGGATATGTGTTTGGCTATCTTACATAGCAAATATGTTCAGACAAAAACATTTAGAGGCTATACAATTCACTTCCACACCCCCTGTCTCCTATTATCAGGTATCCTTCCTTATCAAAAGAGTGTGACAAGAAATGTGGTCTTAAACCTTCTCAGCAAGAGAGTCATACAAGAGGTCCTATATTATCAGAAAGGATCCAGTTACTATTTATTTCCAAGAAATACAAAAAAAAAAAAAAAAAAAACTCAGGCCAATGCTAAGTAGTCTGAATAGCATAAATTAATTTATTTCCAAACATTTTTTCTAAATGGTCACAGTGCAGTCTATTATTTCTTGTCTGTAACGAGACTGTATGTACTGTTTGGACCTCCAGTGCACATTTCTGACATCTCCAGGAGGTGTCCATGGCTCCGGATAAGAGACAGTTATAGTCAGTTCTAGACACACCCCTCAGCCTTACTTTACCTCCAGGGTGTTTACCAAATATGTGACAATAGCTACATTGAACCAGAGACTGCAACAAGTGAAGATGTTTCCTTAACTGGATGACTGACTTCTAGCTACCTTGAATAAGAGACCAGCAAAAACTCACAACTGTTTTTATTGCAAAATGTTGTGCTTTCACCCAGGAATATCCCAAGCTTCCTTAGACCTGGTTCTGAGGAAGCTTGGGAGATTTCTGTGTGAAAGTGCTTAACGTTTTGTAATAAAAACAGTTGTGAGTTTTCGTTGGTGTCTTATTCAAGGTGCCTATATTTTATTATTACGTGGTTGAGGGTTTTACTGTGTATTTGTGACTTCTAGCTACACCAACTTTAGACAGATTAGCTGCAGCTTAGGATTCTCTATTGAGTCTTTTTCAGTCCTTGGCAATAAGAGTGAACATTGCATAGTCCCAGATGATGTCACAAACACTTACTTCATTGCAAAGAACTTTTCCTTCTGACAAGATTTTTCCACATAGTATCGCAGCCTCTTTGCTGTCAATTAGCCACAGCAGATCTCTTGTCTCAGAGCATTGGGACTTATGGCAGCTGCTGTTTACATGGTCCCTCATACAAATTTCTGCACAAGAATTCTGCAATGGATTCTCAAGGGGCAGTGGTCTCAGTTACTAGATCTCATTTTTCAACACATTAAGATTTACAAGGCAATGGTGCCTCCGCACTCCAAATCTTAATCTAGGAAACCCATTTCAAATTCAACTCAAGTAGTGGCTGCCACCATTGATGCCTATATTTACGACAGTCCAAGATATTTGGTCTGCATATCAGCATTCTTAAAATAATGGAGGCCTTCTTCTCTGCAGGTTTTACAGGACTCAGTACCTCAAGGTGCAGTTGCCTTCCACATTGATAATATTTCTGTGGTTTGGTACATAAACAAACTGTTCATATCTCTTATTTCAAGAGGCAACAAGGATGTGGGAATGGGCTATGTCACAAAATTGGTTTCTGATACCAAACATATTCCCGTGGAAGCTATTTCTCTAGCGGTTGCTGCTTAGTGTCTAAGCCTACTATTAGTTTGGAAGCTTTTCTGTCACTGAGGAAATTTCAGTGACATCTTTGCATCACTGACCAATATCAAATACAGTAGTTTATATTCCCTTATGCCTCCACTGGGTAGTGTCCCAAAAATGTCCTCAGGACTGGTTTCTGCTTTTCCCACTTTCCTCTTTATTAGAAAGTTCATTCAAAAAACCAAGGATAACAAGCCCGGAGTCATTCTTACAGCTCTCTACTAGTCTCTACAAATGTGATTCTCTCTGCTGTAACCTCATCTTCTTAAGATGTCCCCACTTCTGAGGCCCTTCATAACCCTTTTTGTCTCACCCTTCTGACAAGCCTTGCTCAGCCTTTTATTCTATTCCCTTAACCACATGGTTACTTCAGTTCCACTAATGGTCAGAGGCACATCATACCCACTGAAGGCTGTCCAAATCTTCACTTCTGCCTAGAGACCCAGTGAAAGAAAAACACACGAGAAAAATGGACATTTTTTTTCTATTTGAACTTCTATGGGGCCAGATCCCTTTGTAATTGCAGTACATGCATATTTAGGATATATTTACCAATTGTTTATACAAGTTTACTTTTCTCACCTGCAAAAGTCTAAATTACCTCAGTGTCCAAATTTCATCAAGGTGCCATCATTTTATCCTTGGCTTCTTTAAACGTGTGCAAAGTGCTTTTGAGAGGTGCATTCCATATTTAACCCCTTGTCAAGGATCTCATTCATATATGGGATTTATGTTTTGATTTAGAAAGGATAAGACTTCCTCCTTTTGAGGATAAGACTTCCTACTTTTGAGTCTGCAGCTAAAGCTGACTTCATGTATCTGTACAGGAACACTCTTATTCTAGTAGCCATTACTTCTGCTAGAAGAACTTCTAAAGTACATGCCTTATGCATAAAACTTCCCAACATGGTCTTCCATAAAGACAGAATGTCACTGAATACTAATCCGTCCTTTATGCTTAAGAGGCAAACATTAACCAGTCTGTCCATGTGCCTGTATTCCTTTAGAATTATTCAAATGGGTGAATATCTGTCACATTGCAGAGATGTCCACAGTCTGCTCAGAATTTAAGTGGGCATAACCAAATCAATCAGTAAAAACTCAGAATTTTTATATAAAAAACATGTTCCAAACTTAGAAATTATACTTTATGTGAGTGGCTGACTGAGCGTCCCAAGTTCTGTTATGAAAAGCTTACCAGGTTGCTGCCCTCTCTGCATAAAGAACACTCAGATTTCTTTCAAGAATGCAGCCTTGAATAATATTTGTGCAGCTACTTCACCGAATATGTTACGAGAGAGTACAAGGTGGTTGTGATATCTACGTCTAGATCTTCATTCAGAGCTACAGTAATAAGAGGTATTGTTCCCATGATGACCACTCACAAGGATAAGCTTGGGACTCTATCCTACTGGTTAACTAGAATTGGCTGCCTCATGCAAGATACATAAGCTATATTCTTGCTTACGTGATCTGGATGAATAGGTCTATCATTGTTGACAACCTTGTCACCCTCCTTCCCCCTGTTTCCTGGTAGACAAGGTCTCTAGTGATATTTTTCACATAGCACTTCAGTATCAAGGGACAAACCTGATATCTGGATGGGAGACTAGCTAACAGCTAAAGTGAAGGGGCTTATAGCATGACACAGTTTTAGATGCCAAGCTGGCTGAAAGCTGGAGGTGTTAATCCTACTGGTTGATAGGGATGGTCCTGGTCATCCAGTCTATTGTTATGGTAAGTATATAACTTTAATATCATAGATGTCACAGTTTTAAAGAGAAATACCCAAAAAAAGGGGACTACAGTTCAACAGTTTTACAAAACAGTTCAATATGTTACAGTATCAGAACATGATTCATCTATTCACTAAGCCCTTAAGCTGTAGATGCTGAAACAGATAGCATTTGAATTCATTAAATACAGTTAAAGATCTTGCAGACAGCTTTAAGAGAGTGGCTAAGTTACTCAACTGGGAGAAAGAGATAAGACATAAGTGAGGGAGAGGTAGAAAAGGGGTGAGTGAGAAACAGAGATGGGAAAGATTGGGTAATAGCAATCTAAGAAAGGTGAAGGCAATGGATTATCTAACAAAAGTCATTAGGAGGGACCCATCAATGGAATGAAATCAAGCTGAATGAAATGGAAAGTTTTTTTTATTTTATTTTTTTTCTTCATTAAAATAAATTAGGCTGATGCAGCTCAGATACAGGGGTTATCATACTCTGTGGAGCCCAAGTTTAATCAATAAGTCCCCATTAAACGTGGAGTCTTGGAGGGGTGGACAACTGTGAATGTCTGGATGCCTACCCAAGCAGTCCTCATTAAACTTGGGAACCTGAAGGGGTAAACTCCTGAGAAAACTTGCAGATCTACCCCATTTTTAAGGTGGGACCTTTAAAAGTTAAAGGAGCCCTATTTTCCATTTAACAGTTCACTGACCAATGTCATGGATCATTTTTCTTCCTGTAAATATTACTTGGAAAATGTAACTTACTGGAATCCTTACTAAAAATGGACTGTCTGGAAGTCACAGTAGTCAGTGGATCCCAGGAAGAGTCTGAGAGGGACAAAAATATACCTAGTTAGATGTTATTCTTGCTATTTTATTCCTCAGATGCATCTTGTGTGCATTAAGGTGTTTGTGAGTGTGATGTTGTAAAATCCTGAACTGTTTTGCAAAACTGTTGAAATATGGACCCCCTCTTCTTTGTATCATTGCCTCTCTTGCAAAAGATAAACTTTGAGACCAACAGCACTTAATTCATTTAATGGGATTATTGTGGAGTTGTTTTATTTATTTTTTTTTCACTTTGTATCTAGATATTTGGCAGTTAGCTGTAGTTAAAAGTTGTTGTTTGGTATAAGAACATACAACAACTATTTGAAGTACGAAATGGATTATTTCCATTGGAGAGTTTTTAAATTAACAGTAAGGAAGAAAGAGAAGAATTTAATTCTATTAGTTTGGAAAAGTCAGTCTATTTAAAAATGCATTATTATGTTAATCTTTCCATTGCCAACTTGAAGATATTGAATACGGTGTCAGTGAACTGATGACATTTGGAGCGATCAGGTAAGTTTCCTTGTTTTGAGTACCAGACAAAAGTGTTACTTTCAAGTGCTTCCATAACTATAGCAGACTGGTGTGTGTGAAATAAAGCATATCTGCCTGACAAACTCCACTGGATGGCAGTATAGCCTAGCAGTTATCTTGTGCAGTTGCTGCTCTGGTCATATAAGCTTGCATTGTTTTTATAGTGCAGTCACTATGCAACTTCTGCCTGTGGAATAAAAATACGACATACCACAGGTAGCATTGTTTTTATCAGAGTGCCAAAACAAAAGATTCTTACACTCAGAAGGTGTCTGAGTGGTAGAGGGGTAGAATATAGTTAAATGTACAAATAATCATTTGAAAATTTGAACCACTGTACTGCTATAACAGACGTCAATTCTTACAGTATGTGAGGTGCAGAAACATACAGTTAACACACATTCATCCTTTAGATGAGGTCATATCTGCCTTAGATGGTGGTAATTCAGCTGAATATAAAATATCATATGACACTTTCGGAAAAGGGTAGAGGAATTTCCCTGGTGCTCTGGCCAGATTTTGCCTAATCAGTATGAATTCTACTTCGGGTGTCCCCTGAAAAGAAGCAGGAAAAAAAGCGTTAACAAAAAGGGTAAATAACTAAATAAAACACATCTATTGTGAATGCAATTGTAATACTATATTTAGAAAATCTAAAAGAAAACTGGACATTAGAAAGTTATCAGGCAGCATACCGAGAACATTATGGTTTTGGTGCAGAACTAGCCATTGTCAATCTGAAAGGGAAAACAAAATGCTAAATGTTTTTCTCAATGTCTCAGTGAACCATATGTGACTCAGTATATCAAGATCATTCTAAGCACACCAGTAATAGCTTCTGATTGTTTTGTAGTACTTTTGTTAGGGAGTATGTTTGATTTCTTCCATGGCATTTTAGTTTATCATGTAGTTAGGAGCAGGATGACTAAGTCATTCACTGAATGCAAATTAAGCTGTTTCCTTTTGTGCAGAAATCAAGCTTCTTTCTCTTCCAGCCCTTTAACTGGAGTTGAACTCTTGTCTTTGTTTTTTTTAATATGTACATAAATTTGTATTTGTGGCCCTCTCTCTTCGTTTTGACCAATGGCTTTCAAAACATGGTAGATGAATATGTTTTTTGAAAATTTCCTTTGCTTTCATAGGTTGGTACTAGGCTATCGGCCCTAGGGCCTATACAAGCCTAGCCATAGCTATTCCCTGGCTATTTCTTCCCAGAATATTTACTTCCTTGGTCCCCCTGTCTAGCAGGGCAACTGACGTGATCCCCGGGGTGAATTTCCTATCTCCCATCCAATCGTCAATGTTTCTTTTGAAGAGGGCCAAAGAGGCACTCAGCTTGACATGTATGGGCAGTCTATTCCAGAGTACGGGGAGTCTCTGGGTCAGGAACAAGTTGTCTTCTTGTATGCGACAGTTCACTGGAATGTCACGTAGTCAAAGAGATGCAAAAAACAAGGATGTTGAAAACAAATGGCAGTTGGATCATGCTGATTTATAACACAATAAATGTGAAAACAAGCAAATAAGCAAGTATTTTAGAATTAAAACACATTTGTAGCACTGTAATTAGCTAGTGGCTCTATTGGCTCTGCGTTTGACTGTTGAGTTTGGAGATGTCAGGGTTGTGGTTGGTTGTCATCAAATGCAAGCACAAATCTGAGTGATTAGTAGTTAGATGTCTTCTCACACAGTTAACTATAGTCTGCCTTAGTGAAAAGATTTACTTACAATGGTAAGCAGATAACAAGGCAAAAGTTACTTTCTTCATACTGACTTACCTATGAGGGAAGACCAACTTGCTATAATCTTGAGTTGGTAGTTTTTTTTTATTTTCAGACTCAGCTAGCAAGGCTTTAATCTTTGAAACCCAGAAGGTTGAGCTTTAGACGTTAGCCAGTCAGTTCCACTTGAACCTCTTAAATGTTCTTTTACTAAAAGTGCTGCAGGTCTGTGTCACTTTCTGTAGAGCTGTCAGGGTATACAAAATAAAAAGTGGATCCTTTGTCATGAAAATTGTGAACTCATCCATTGAACTCACTATCCAAAAATTCCATACATTTATATGTGTCCTGAGCATTCAGCTGATGTTGGAAATTACTTTTTAGACTGGGAAAATAAAGGTAAACCTTTCAGTAACTTGTCTGCAAGCAGACAACGTACACCCCAAACCTTTCCAGTGTTCATACAGTTGAAGCAGAACTGTGGCCAGCTTGTTTTGTACCCGGTGCAGTTCCTTCATCTTGAGCCACTCAACTTAATAATGAAATATGAACCCAAAGTGGCAGTACTGAATGCTTTATTAAGCATAGACCAGACAGAATATAAAAATATAAATAATAGCAACTGTACTTTCTGCATAGTCTATTGGACTTCTTCAGACAAAATTCTAGTTTTGTAGTACTTTTTAACATTTATAACATAAAACATGATTACTTTCATAATCACAGTCACCGAGGAATTACTGAAACCCTTTGTAGAATCAAATGTAGGGCCCAATCAGAAGCCTGTGCCCCTCCAATATGGGCTACTGGGACTAGCTAATGTGATTGCTACCCCCAGAAATGGGCATGCCATTAAGAAACTAGGTAAATAAATCGACACAGAGTCTTATTTGGTAAGTTTTGATAGGTATGCCACACAAGAACACTATGACAAACTGGAATGTGTTAAAATTATTTTTCTCTAGCCACTACGGAAGGTGATGAAAGCTTAATATGGACATGGAGTGGAGTGACTAACTAAAAAAGGAAATATTAACTAGGACTGGGATAACTTCTGATATGCAGGCTATAAAATTTTACAACTGGACTTTAAATGCTGTCAACCTGGTTAACAACTGAGATGTATGATTTAAAACACATTATTGTTGTGACTGCATTCTGATACTAATTGTAAAATAAACATTTTAGAAATTTCAGCAACGACAGATTTTAAAAAGCATTACTTAGCAGTATGAGGAAATATGGGTTCAGGAAATTTGAGACCTTCAAGGAGTACACATGTACTAACGGTGGTACAGCGGATGCGTTGTTGCCTCACAGCAAGAGGTTCTCCCATTTGATTCTAAGTTAGTGGACAGGGAGTGCCTTCTGTGTGGAGTCTGCATGTCCTCCCCGTGGTCGAGTGGCCTCCGAAAGACATGCGTGAATGGGTGTGCCTTCGATGAAGGTTGGGTGTCGGGCTGGCAACTCGGCACCCTAAAAAAATCTGCTGCCAATCATTAGCGGACCGGAGTTCCACTGTGGCGACCCCTTACCGGGAAAAGCCAAAAAGACAAACAACACCAACAACAAGGAGTACACATATAGTTGAATTAAACACTGTAAGTGCTAAGAATGGCTCACTCATGCAATATGGTAGATACTCTACCATAGTTTCTTATACATGGTGTGTATTAGGAGCATGCACGTAATCTCACTCCTGTTGATTGACAACTGTGATCCCTTGCGGTCAGCTCCCTGTCCCAGAGTCTTAAGATACCATGAGTCAGAATGAACAAATTGACCAATAGAAAATACAGACTTCATGGTTTAAGAGGAACCTGACAAAAAGAATGATTCAAAAAAAGTTACATGATCGAAAAATGGAAACATTACATAGAAGGCACATGAATGCTATTAAAATTAAGTCTGTAGCCTACAATTTTGTTTGGTTGCTTGGAATTAATAAGAACATTTAGTAACTTGCAAAAACTTGTAGTGGATATCATATGGTTCAAATTGTACCACCACCTTTATGCTAGTTATGAAAATAAAATTGCCAAAGATTCCAAAGACAACCACAAAGCATTCTATAACTATGTCAAGAATCTAAATGGCAATGCTCAGATCTGCTCTGAGCTAAAACAGAATGGCAATAAATATACTGATCCAAAGAATATTGCCAATATCCTGGCAGATCGATTCAGTGCCAACTTCACCCCCCTCTCACCCCCTAAATGGCCCATCTCAATACCGGAAGATTGCCAAATTCCAGTAATAACGGCCACACAGTTACAAAACGCACTCTCTAAAGCCAAGAATACAGCATCCATGGGACCAGATGACATCCCGGGCTGTGTACTACATGAACTACAATATGAACTGGCACCTCACCTAAGTGTCATGTTTAATCATAGCCTCACCTCAGGTTTTGTGCCCACTGAGTGGCGTAGAGCTACAGTTATCCCAATCCACAAGGGGGGATCCACCTTGGATCCCGGAAACTACCATCCCATAAGTCTGACAAGCCTTATCTGCAAGGCCATGGAGCGTATTATCATGGAACTTATAAACAAAGACATTGGCAACCTTCAAACACTGGACCCCACCCAGTTTGGGTTTGTGAAGGGCCGATCTTGTCTCCTGAACCTGATTGACTTCTTTGAATCAGTCTCCAGAGCCATGGACAAGGGTAAGGTGGTCCACACAGCCTATCTAGATCTTGCCAAGGCCTTTGACACCATCCCCCACTCTGGAATCATAGATAAACTTCCTAAGTTGGGTATTAATCCCTATGTCACCCAATGGGTTGCTAAATGGCTTACTGATAGAACCCACACTGTAAAAGTAGCCGACTCCAAATCCAGCTCCAGACAAGTGACAATTGGAGTACCTCAGGGTTCAGTCCTGGGGCCGCTCTTGTTTGGCATCTACTTCTCTGAAGTACAGGTCAACACTAAGGGACTCTGGCTAACAAAGTTTGCAGATGACTGCAAACTGGGAGCCATTATTGAATCCCCAAATGATGTGGATACTCTACAAAAGGGTCTTACAGAAACAGATGCTTGGTGCCAGAGCCATGGGCTCAAGCTCAATGCCAAGAAATGTATTGTTATCCCTTTGGGAAAAAACATGTATCCATGAATTACCATATAGGTGGCAGTACACTAAACACAGAAAGTGTGATAAGAGACTTAGGGACACAGGTGGACAGTGGTCTCACCTTCGATAACCACATCGCCACAACAGTAAGGAAATCCTTCTATGTGGCACACCTCATCACGAAGGGCTTTTCATCCAGAAAAATTAGGTCATTGTCCCACTGTACTCATCCCTCATTAGACCCATTATAGAATACAACGCCCCATTTGGTATGTACCTCTCAAGACATCTGCAACAACTGGAAAGGCCTCAGAAATACCTCACTAAAAGAATCACAGGCCTAAAGCAGATGCCCTATGCTGACCGCCTTAAAAAACTCCAGCTATACTCTGTCGCATATCGTCTACTCAGAGGCGATCTCTGCTTAACATACAAGGCCATGTCAAACCCAGAGCTGTTGGACATGCTACACTTAAAGAAATCCCAATCCCTCAGAGCTACACGCTCCAGGGATCTAAACCTTGTCATCACAATAAACAAAACATGCTGGAGGGATAGGTTCCTGACCCAGAGACTCCCCAGACTCTGGAATAGATTGCCCATACATGTCAAGCAGAGTGCCTCTTTGGACCTCTTCAAGAGGAACCTTGACGTTTGGTTGGGAGAAAGAAAATTCACCCCAGGGATCACGTCAGTCGCCCTGCTAGACAGGGGTCCAGGAAAGTAAATAATGTGGGAAGAAATAGCCAGGGAATCGTTATGGCTAGGCTTGTATAGGCCCTAGGGCTGATAGCCTAGTACCAACCTATGAACCTATTAACCTATGTCTCTGAAGTGTCCTCCAGCCTATGGCAGTGTGTACATACCAATGTTATAATATCAGATCATCATAATCATCACCCCCCTTTTTCCTATTTTCTACATGGGGTCAGGGTGTCACATCAAATGTCGCCATCTCTCTAGATTCAGTGCCACTCTCCTACCTGCTTCAACAGTTGCGCCTGACTGTCACAGGTCTTCTCTCACACAATCCATCCATCTCTTTACTGGACACACTTGTTTTCTCTTGCATTCTTCCTGTCTGTCCCAAGTCTTTGTCACCAGATTGCCTTCTGCTTTCTTGCACATGTGCCTGAACACTCATATGCTGTCCTTTTTGACATTCTCTACAACTGGAGTTACATGGGCTTCTACTCTGATGTGCTAATTTCTTCATCTGTTCCACAGTGTGCATCCAAGTGTCCATCTCAGGCACTTCATGTCCATCTCCTCTACCTTGCTGTACTTGCTCTGTAGGTTTCTGTACTATACAGTAGTATGTGTTGCATCATTTTGTGCACTTTGTTTAGGTTTCTGCACTATACAGTAGTATGTGTTGCATCATTTTGTGCACTTTGTTTAGGTTTCTGCACTATACAGTAGTATGTGTTGCATCATTTTGTGCTCTTTGTTTTTCAACTTCTTTGGTATGCTTCTGTCATACACTTCACCTGACACTCTGTGACATTTGGCTGCAGCCCCTCTGATTCTAGCTTTGACATCCTCATTCAGACTTCTCACAGAGGAGTTCCCAGTTGGAGTGGGTGTGCATCAGGGTTCAGCTCTGTCTGAGCCCACTGTTCTTCATACTATTGATGGACTACAAGCAAGTCAGAGAGGACAGATCAACAAAGTTGCTGTATGTAGATGATGTGGCACTACAGGCAGACTCTCCCAGATACTTGAAGCTGTTAAAATGTTCCACTATTTTCCTTTCTAACTCAGTTCTTATCTTCTTCTGATTTCCCCCATTTGCTGCCATTACAACTGTCTTATCTGTACTCAGTTTTATCCCACTTACCTTCAATTTTGCATTTCATTCCCATATACTTTGCTGATGTTCTTGTTCAGAGTCTGCCTGTAGTGCCACATCATCTACATACAGCAACTTTGTTGATCTGTCCTGTCTGACTTGCTTGTAGTCCATCAATAGTATGAAGAACAGTGGGCTCAGACAGAGCTGAACCCTGATGCACACCCACTCCAACTGGGAACTCCTCTGTGAGACCAAACACTACTTGCATTTGAGTCACTGGGGCTTTGTACACAGCTTGCACTAATTATACAATGTTTCTAACCACTACAGGACTGCTCAAATCAGCTTTCTAGGGACCTTGCCATATGCTCTTCCACTAAAAACGGGTACCTCATGACCCATTTGGACTTCCCCGGTAAACAAATGCTAAATAAATAAATACTTTTTCAAAGTCTAGGAATGCCTAGTTGAACTCTTTTCTCATTTCTATCTTCTTCTCAAGTATCCGTCTCATTGCAAACATTGGGTCAGTTGTGCTGCATCCTGATCTGAATCCACACCAATCAAGATTAGCAGTAATCAGGCATTTATCAGGCAGTAAGTAACAAAGTCTATGGTGCATGCAAGTGTGGTGTTATGTGATACGATACAAGTTCCTATGGATTTTTACTTGTATTTTATTTCCATTTGTTTATGTATATGATAACTGACATAAAAAGGATATGCAAAGACGATTCAACAGTGTACCGTTCACTTTAATGTATGCAAAACCTTTCACCATCTAAATATGAATCAGTGCACTGATCCATTATGTAATCATACTCAGCTAATACTTTCCAACTCTTTTTCATTCAGAGTTCTCCTGGAGAATAACAGAATTATATGTGTTTACAGGAGGGAACTACTTTATTCTGTTCATACTTAATAAATGAACCTTTACCTCCTGGATTTTCTCTGAGATTAGTCCTGGTCCAGTGAACACTGTATGCTCCTGTTCTGAACCAGTTGTGATTCATTGTTTTTTAATGGTGATAATTGTGTCCCATATAAATATAATGAGGCTTCCCTTGCTCTGCAGTTACAAAAGGGTTGCTTGGCTGTTAGATCTTCGCTTGGCAACATCCCATTTGTAAGTTCAGGTTACTGTATGACTTTTCAAACTATTTATTTTACTTCAAGCTTATTACAGACAATAGATCGAATGCTGAAAATGACAAGATGGCCAACAGGTTTCACAAGGTAGTTTATTACACTACATCAGAATGCTGTAATTGCCTAAGCCTATGGGTTAAACTGGATGGTATAACATTTATATGCAATGCAAATTAATTTTCGCAAACATAAACACATTTTAAAAATAGTCAGGAAAGCCTTCTATTTGGCCCAGTTAATTTGCAGTGAAATATCTTCAAGATCCAAAGATATCATCTTACTGCTATACTTGTCCGTTATCAAACTTATCAAACAATGCCCCTTTGGTACATACAAATCTAAGCATATCACTCAACTAGAAAGACTCCAATGATCTTTAACCAAAAAATTGTGGTAGGCCTCACTAAGTGTAATACTACTGGCTGCCAGAAACAAGTTTCTAGAAAATGTAAATCAAAATCTGAACCAATTGTACCTGAAGTTATCAAAAACTAAGCAATTATGACTCTAAAATATAACTGTGGCTCTAGTTCATAGGTTCATAGGTGTGTACTAAGCTAATGGCCCTGGAGCCTATACAAGCCTAGCCCATAGGATTACCATGGCATCGTGCCACCCGACCTTAGTTCCCAGTGTCTCTGTCAAGAAGAGCCACTGGAGTGATGCCCGGGGTGAATTTTCTATTTCCCTAGTCTCTTCCTTATTTCAAGTTAATCTCTCCTAGTTTTTCCATCTTTCATTCCTTATCTTGTTATTTAGTAAAATAGTTAAACAATAAAGTGTGGTTTAAATGTACCCATAAATAAACAAAATGACTACGCCGAGGTGCACTTTATATTGCAGGATGACAAATTCATGAACTTCGTATCCCATACTGCTAAACCTACAGCATACAGAGTAGGCAACTAAGAATCAAAACATTTACTAGTCATGCCTCCCCAGTTAGTTGTCAGACCTGGTTAAGCACATTTCTTAGGACTAACAAGAATCTCTTAGTCATCATAACTGTCTCAGAATTTAAGAAAATTTCCATAAGTATGAACTGGCACCTTTAGCAGAGCACTGAATGTTTCACAGAATACCATGCCCTTTCCAGAGATGAGCTATCTTAACTACATGAATCCGAGCTAATGGACTCAAAAAGTGCTTTTTGGTACTTGCAGTTCTGATGCTGCTCGGCACCGCATGCTGCTGTTCTATCATAAAATGGGGAGATTTACACAGTATTTCATTAACTGATACGCCTTTTGTGAATACTACAAGCTGTGAAATGAATAACAAGCTGAATAGCACAAACATGAAAAAGGATACACCCACAGGCGTATGAAAGAATAAAAGATTAGTTGAGTTTCTGTTCAGATGAATACTAAATATTTAAAATTTTGCATCTGTCATTTTTTTTCTTGTGCTCTAAACATGAACTAACTTTACTGCAACAAACTTAACACCACTTATGGTTTATTCTACACCTTAGTGAGTAAATGTGTAGTTAGGGTTTATGATTAGGAACATAATATTTCTGACTCATCATCCTAAACATAAAACCCATTGTGTACCTCTGACACTCAGTGATAAGGTGTGCATTATTGATTTAAAACACCCACAGGCAGTGCACTGTTGTCTACCTTGAGAATATCAGAAAAGTGTTTAAATATGCATGTAATAAAAAAATTCCAAGAGCTTTGCTTAAAAAGAAAAATAAAATAAAATGAAAACATTGGACAATGCTGTGACATAGTTCATGAAATAGTAAGTAGTGATCAATTTATTGGCTCAGAAATCTGTAATACAGCGTGACATTACTTATTCTACATGTTGGCAAATATAAATAAACTTGTAAAATGTTCCCTACTGCTATTTTTGTGTATGCCAAAACACAACTGCAGCTTGTAAATTGCTAAAAACAAACTGATGCAGCACTCCCAAGTCCTTGCCAGAATTGCACCATTATGTTATTGCTAGACAGCAGAGCAGTCATTCCCTCATACTTCATGTATCTTACAAGGATCTAGCTCTTTCCAACTGTGCATTTGTATTTCTTTGCTCTGACAAAGCAGTAAATGTACAATCAACACAAACTGTTTTTAAGCCCTTTGGCTTTGCTGTTAACCTTTCATATTTCTGTTTATTTGTATGCCTTTGCTAGTTCCTTCAAAAAGTATGTGCTTCTTCTCTATAAAGCCTATGCTTCTTTGTTTTTCCCCCATTTTGCCCCTACTTTACCTTTTTCTTTTCCTTCTTACATTTTCTTCAATTATTTCAAGGAAAAACACTCAGCGCAACCATTCTCACAAACCATTTTTCCATAACAAATAACAGTGCTGTCTTTACTCCCTTTGTTTTTGTTTTTCTAACAATTTGGCACAGTAGTAGCATTGTTTTCCACATATATCATACTTTTCTCGATCTCTTAACCCACGAAATCTGGACAAAGCCTGCCATAATGGGGGTACAAATGCCCAAAAATAGGGACAGATTTTAGGTATTGCTCTTATAATCTTACAAAGCTGCTAGAAAAACAGGGTATATATTAAAATGGATTTCCTAAAGAATATGAAGTCTGAAACTCACATGTACAACATTATTTACTAATTTCATTCCTCAGATCATCCCAGTGATTTGCCAGAAACCAGAAATTTTATGAGGAGCAGTCTGAAATTTTGGGTAAAAAATCTTGGCATTCTGTGAAAATCTGTGCAATTGAGAGATATGACATATACCTCCACCTCTAGCACCTGTTGCTGACTGGCTGTCATACCAGTAATTACATGTTAGCCCAGCAGCAAATATGCAAGAAGAAGCAATAACATTCAACCTAAGATATGCTGGTTTGTGGTAAAGTTTGTGATGTCCCTCCTCTGGGCCAGTGATTAAGGAGCTTCAGTCCTTACCACTGACACTGGTGGGGAGCATTCACTGTGAGAAAAGTAGACACACCAGTATTTTCAGATGCAGCCCTCTGCACCAAGTACAATTTCCCTTAAGACCACACAGAGAATGCACACTCCATTCTTGGTGCTAGGCTTCCTCTCCAAGCCCTAAATAAGATTCCCCACTGACCACTATAGATCTGAGTCCTTAGATGGGTGTTCCAAGCCAAGTCCTCCACCACTCTCTCTGTGAAATCATTGCTCTCAGTGTCCCTGTTCAACGTAGCTGTCACACACACAGTCTCTGAGATTTGATTTTAAGACACACGCCCACCTGGGAAAGGCTGACACAGCAGACCTGGTCTGCCACCTTCACCCAGACTATAAGAAAGATTTTGCTGCCACCGGAACAGCTGAAGCCAGCTACTTTAAGGCTCTCACCAGGGTACCCAATTACACTTATTAAATTAATTAGTGTTTAACCAAGCAGCAAGATGTTCAGGAATGTGGAGCCACAGTACCACTAAATAAGTGCAAGTACTCTCAAAGGTTAAATATTTTCCAAAAGACCAACCACAATGAAAGGTTTAGATATGTTTAATAATAAGTGATAAAAAAGACACAAAGATACTGAATAGCTATTTAAAATAAACACCAGAGTTTCAATCACAGGAAATATAGAAAAAACCAACACAGATGGAAAGACTCAGACATATACAGAAAAAAACAACATTTAGCTAATCTCGCTATATTTTTTTAACTGACTGAAGAATTACTGTTCCCTAGTTACTTACTAAAGCAAGGCAAGATGAAAGTGGATGAGTGTCTTGCCAGGTCCAAAAACAGAGTGCATTCCTCAAATCTCTCACTAGTATTCAAACACAGTTTCATTGCTGACTACAAAATGACATTACATCTGGTCACTTGATTCTGTGGTTTCCACACTACCCCCTCACTAGAAACTGAGCCAGGATCTGGCACTAATGTTTCACACTAGACACATAGAACTTTATCTAAGGTTTATTACAGCATCTGGAATCTGTAAGACAATTCCAACACTTCCACCCTTCCTGCAGAAAATAACATGCCATTCTATAGCACCCCAGGATAGCAACTGCTTCACCATTAAGGAAAATAGAGCAGGATCCCAGCCCAGGCTTTTCACAGACATTGTGTCTCTGGCTTCATTCAGACTTGTGAGATAAAATCTTTTCAACCAAGTCATTTAATTTCAAGCTATTTTTCTTAAGGTTAGCTGAGCTGAACTTAACCCCTTCCCTTCTGGTATCTTCTGTTAAAATATAAACATTTCATCAGTTAAAACAATACAGCCTGACATACATGAATACTTCACTGTCCAGCAGGACATTTTTAACACAGGCATCTGTACAAATCAGTTTTATTTCAAATGACATATCATTTTTTACAAAACTTAACTATGCTGGCATATAGGTTCATAGGTTCATAGGTTCATACTAGGCTATCTGCCCTAGGGCATTTATAAGCCTAGCCAGAATGTGTTTGGCTTTTGTCACCCATTTTAAATTTATTTTGCTATGCCCTTTTTCGAGGTTAGCATACTGTGCCTCTGTCTAACAGTGACACAGAAGTGATACCCGGGGTAAACCTACGATCTCCCATCCACTCATCAAGATTCCTCTTGAAGAGAGTCAATGAGGGACTCTGCCTAACCTGGACTGGGATTTTATTCCAGAGTGAAGGGAGCCTCTGGGTTATGAATCTGTCCCTCCAGCATGTCCTATTTATTTCAGTGCTGAGGTTCAAGTCTCTCGAGCGTGTAGCTCGATGGGATTTGGATTTTCTGAGGTGCAGCATGTCCATTAATTCCGGGTTGGACATGGCTTTATACGTCGGGCACAGATCACCTCTGAACAGGCGGTATGCCACTGAGTAGAGCTGGAGTTTCTTTAACCGGGCAGCATATGGCATCTGTTTGAGCCCTTTGATCCTCTTGGTGAGGTACTTTTGGGGTCTTTCCAGTTGCTGCAGGTGTCTGGTAAGGTACATCCCAAAAGGGGCATTGTACTCAATTATGGGCCTGATGATATGTTACACATACACTGCCGTACTCCACCTGGCACAGCTGGCACTACTTCACATCATCATAATGTCCATTTGTTTTTTTTAATTGCTACCTTGTGTCTTCATTATTGCAGCAAAACACATGGCAGATCAGTACGGCCCATACCTCTCAATCTCTAAGCAAAATAAATTTGGACAAAAACAAAAATAATGAGGGGACAAATGCTCAGAATCATGAACAGCTTTTAACTATTGTTCTTAAAAACTTAGTTGAAAAACAACAGGCTTTGAGTTTCTATGCATTTTCTGAAGGATACAAAGTCTGAAACTCAGATGGATGTCACTATTTAATGACTACAGTCCTCAATGATTTACCAGAAAACCACAACTTTTATCAGGGACAGTCCAAAAATATGAGGTGAATATATCTGGACATTCTGCAAAAATCCAGGCATTTGAGAAGTAAGCATTATCTATACTATTAGGTCTTTAAAATGTGAAGAATGACAAGTAAAGTGAAAGGAGCTATTACTGCACTCTCCTCTTAAATGCATCCTTGCAACTTTTGTATCCTGTTTTGATAACAGGTTTTCAGATGACCTCGTCAATTTGACATTTATTTTTATGTAACTTTGCAGCAATATATTTTGTGTGAATAATGTAAAAATTTTCATATGTCTCAGAAGATGTGATCATACAAAATACAATAGTAACAATGTCCCATTTTTAAGACAAAGCTTGCTCTTTATAAAAACAAGTTTGGATTGTTTGGTTGCAGTTTAGTTTGTGCCATGTGTGCTTGCTAGTAGCCATCTTAATCACTTAACATTAACATTTGATTTTACCTTTTAATTGGTTGCATGAAGTGATGCATTTTTCAGTTATGAACCAAGCCAGGGAGCCAGGGGCAAATGCAATACTTACAGCAGTTAACCGCCATGATTTTTTTTTTTTTTTGAAGAAACTGGAGTAGCCAGGGAAAACTGTGCAGACCCAGGGACAAATACAAACTCCAAACAGACAGTGGCTTGAAGTCAGGATTGGGCTACAGATTTTTCAGGTAGGACCAATAACCACTGCAACACCATACCTCCTATCTGTTATGTTATGATTATTCTAATATTGCAAAGAACATTTTGTCTCCTAAAATTTCTTCTACAGTTTGTTTTTTAACATGATTATGAATGAAAATGCCTTTTGTAAGATACATAAAAAAGTACAGCCCATCTTCATTGTTGATGACAAGTTTTAAAGTACAGCTGTAACTCTAAGAAAAAATGTCAGTGTGCTGAAAATTGCTAGTATAGGACATAGTTAAAACAACATTTTTAAAGATAAGCTGTTTTCTATAGGGAATGGAATTCTTTTCCACTCTGCTGAGGCTATATTTCCCATGTTCCTAGCTTATTGCGAAGTATAAGATAACTGCTTTTTGAACATTACCATATACATTAATTTCCCTAGCTAACAAAAATATGATATCTCTTTTATAGTGCCATAAAATTGTTCTCTATTTTTGTGGCTGACAATATTGGAAGGACCGTGTGAACCTTACTAAGGCTTTTGACATATATTATGCTGTTGTGGACATTGAGAGGGTGTTGACACCTATGTGTTTCTTGGTTTCTCTCTCTGTAGTTGTTACTTGTTTGAATTCTGCTGTCAGATTGCTCTGCGGCTCCTCTCCAGTAGTAATACCCATAGTGCACTTCCTCTGTGGCATGTGCTGCTCGTGTTGTTAATGCTGCTTCCTTTCACTTGTCCTGCTGTCTGCTGTGTGGTGTCTAGCTGCTGGTGCTGCGACCTATAGATGTTTAGCATCCTGTTCATTTGGTGTCAGTTCCTATTTGGTAGGAATTAGAATATGCAGCAAATAGCTAATGAGAATCCAGCACCTTGAAAGCATTTGAATCTCATTTACTACAATATACCTACAGTACGTGCAATGGACAGCCGCGGTGGTGCAACGGTAGCGTTATCGCCTCACAGCAAGAGGTTCTCCTCTTCGATTCTCAGCTGGAGCACCTTATGTGTGGAGTCTGCATGTCCTCCCCACGGTCGAGTGGCCTTCAAAAGACATGCTTAAATGGGCGTGCCTTCGTTGAAGGTTGGGCATCGAGCTGGCACCGTAAAAATCTACTGCCAATCATTAGTGGACCAGAGTTCCGCTGTGGCAACTCCTAACTGGGAAAAGCTGAAAGAAGAACAACCTACAGTATGTGCAATGTTATGGGCTAGGCAAGGGCATTGTCTACAGGCCTCATATTCCACAGAAATATCATCACTCCATCCTTTACCTCATGTATATTCAGCTGGTGGTGGGAGGCATTGTAGGATGCTCAGGGCAGCTATACCTCCCAATATGAGGCCACAACATACGCTATCACTTTTAGTATCTATCCCAGCAAATAGAGAGGATGTATACTGTTCAATAGTGCTGACCATTTCACTAGAGGTTAAGGATGTTTTATCACAGAGAGACATATACAAAGAAGTGTGTGTGTGTGTGTGTGTGTGTGTGTGTGTGTGTGTGTGTGTGTGTGTGTGAGCGTGTAAAACGAACTATATGATAGGTATTACACAAACCTCTGGCAAGACAAAAATCCATACAAAGCATTTGCAGACATTATACAGTGTTAAGGAGTATATTGGCTGCGGTGGTACAGCGGTTGCATTGTTGCCTCACAGCAAGAGGTTCTCCCGTTCAATTCTCAGCTAGTGTGCGGGGAGTGCCTTCTGTGTTGAGTCTGCATGTCCTCCCCGCGGTCGAGTGGCCTCCAAAAGACATGCGTGAATGGGCGTGCCTTCGCTGAAGGTTGGGCGTCGGGCTGGCAACTTGGCACCATAAAAATCGACTGCCAATCATTAGCGGACCGGAGTTCCGCTGTGGCGACCCCTTACCGGGAAAAGCTGAAAAGACAAACAAACAAACATACAGTGTTATGGAGTGAATGCAAATATTCCATTTTAATGGTCATTTGAACTTGACCAGTCTTGTGCTCTACCAAAAAGTTTTTTTAAGGGTAGTTTTAGTTAGGGCCACAGTTTACCAACCGTGGTTATATGGCTATAAAAGCTTGACAGTATGCTACATTTAAATCCAACTGATATGTCAAATGTAAGTCTATAGAACAAATATATATCACATTATAAGGACTACTTTTTAGGGAAATGAAAGAATAAGAATTTCCTCATATCTACTGCCACCTAAAATCTGCTTGTTTATCAAATTAGTTTTGTTGATTATGTTGATTTATTTTCATGAAAAAAATAATATCACTGGGAGCGTCATCTTATGTTCTTTCCCATCATCATTTTGGGTGCAAAGCAGTATAACTTTTTGTTTCTCACATTACATTTCCCTTATACAACCCCCCCCCCCACACACACACACAAAACACAAACTGTGCATCCATCCGACTCATGTTCAGACAGTTCACTGAAGTAAAGTATTTTGCTTTATTGTTTGACTTTAAATTAGTGTCTAAAGAAGACTCAACTCTGGCAAAAAAAAAAAAAAAAAAACAGTCAGCAATTAGGGTTAAACACTACCAAATGGGGAATCGTGGAATATAATACCTCACCCATGCTCTGCTGTTGCCCATACTATTCTTGGTAATCTTTCAGTCAAATATAACTTTTCTGACTGAGAATAAATCTGTTATTACCCGCAACAATGTATTTACATCTGTTGATGTGTTAAAGCATACATATCATTGTTTCTTCACTTTGTGGGACTGAGAGTGATTAGGGTTCCTTCTGTAATGTCAAACTTCTGTTGTTTGGCCATAGTCTCCTATACAAAGGTGCATGTCCTATGACTACTTCTGCACTGAGCTGTTATGAACTACAAAGATGCATTTTAACTTCAGCTATGATTAATTGGATTCTTGTAGCAGCTAAAACTGATATAGTTATAATTTACTGAGGTTCCATCTCCCTTGGAGCTTATTACCTCAAACAGGTAGAAAACTGGACATCAGGATCTGGTTCATAAGGTGCAGACTTTGCTTCTCCAGTGCTAACTTTACAACTGTGGCTTAAAATAGACAGCTTCTCTACTTTTTACTTTTATCTGTCCTTCCTGCATGCATCCCTCGTATTAGGCCTACTGACATATAAGCTATCTCAGACCAGTTCCATGTGCATAGAGGGATAAAGCTCTGACTATGATCAGGTGACCTGAGTACAGCTAGTGTCTCAGGCTTCTGTTGATGCAGGTGTGTGGGACAGGAAATGAATGACTAGGTATAAACCTACTTATCTCTCTTCTAAGGAAGAGGTCAGGTGTGTGCTCAGGGCAGTCTCCATGGTAGAATTTCCACTGGAGACCAAAGATCAGATGGCTGTGCCTATCTAAAATGGGAGGCAGAGCCAACTGATAATGTTACTGCATTACAAAGGCCTATTGCACTCCAACCCATCAAATGCCAGCCAGTATCCTCTGGGGAGGTCAGGCTTTAAACAGAAAATTCAGATCTTCTTTGTAGATGACAATGTTGCCTCCAGTGCTGTTTCCCTTGCCCCTAGAAATGATTGAGCTATAGGTCTCTTGCCTTAGGGGAGGGGTAAATGAGTTAGTAGAACATTTGTGGGGGATCAGCTCAATGGTCAGAGGAGGACTGGAGACAAAAAAAAAAAAAAAGCACAAGGCATCCAAGCTATTGTTTACTTAAAAGCCCTATAATGCATCTTAAATGATAACTCCCTGTCCTATTGTATATCATAAATTATTTATTTACCTTTTTATAGGTTTATGATGTTATAAGGATGCTGTCTTCTCAAGTATTGTAATGCAACAAAATAAGTTGTTTCTGATAATACATTTTTCCACTGCAGCATACATTTTTACAGGACCTTGCCTTCTGCTTCTTTGTGATTTTATATGCAATCTAACTGCATTTTAAGGTCAGTGTGCATCTTAAACCATTGTTATCTATTATATTTTGGGTGCTGCCGAATTGGAAAACACAGACAACGAAATATAAAGTAAGTAAATACTAAACTGTATACATCACACACCGACTGCTTTTTACCTTTTTTCACCAAAGTGAAATATTGTACTCACATTCACAGCTATTTATTCAATACATGCATTAGTAACTGTATTTAGAGCACAACCTAGAGCTGTTTACTGAATTTCCTGTTTGCACTTATTTTTAAAATCGTTTTTTTCTCAAAACTTGCATTTTATCTGTCTTTGGCCTAGCACTCTTGTGTGGGGTCATTTACTGCACTGTTATAAACTTGTTGATACTCGTGAACCTCTGCTATCTCTGAAAAAAACAAAAAAACAAAAAAATCTTGCTTTTTTTCCCACTTTTCTGAGATTTAAAAAAGTTCAGTTACAGGCTTGCTGTTCTTGAACTGTTTGTAAGTTTCTTGGCCATTTTTTGCTTGGGCTAAAGGGAAGTCTCTCTGTTGATCAGTGGCAGTGAAAAACATTGAGCAGCCTGCCTGCCCCTGTGGGAGTGGTTACTGACTTGGAACTGTAGTTTTATTGGCCATTTTGGGTCAATTCCAAACTCCTTCATGTTCCTCTCTTAAAACCCCCTTTTGTGCGTTTTTGCGCGTTTTTGTGTATAGTGCAACAGTGGGCAGCGCCGCCTACTTGGGTTTAAACTATTTCTGGCTCCACAAAGTCTGCTCTTCACTTTTTCCCTTAGAACTGCTCTATCTCTCAATTTAAACACCATATTCTCATTCTAAGGCCCTTCACTGGTCCAATTAAGTAATCCTACAAGTTAGCACTATTAAACCATAAGCACTACTTACTCTTATACTCTCTACGATTACCCTGTCCTCTATTGGTCCGTCTTAAATTCAGTTTCCCTATATTACTCTAGCATGTCCAAAGGTCAGTCAATGGTTTCCTCTCCAGTCCAGCTGGTGAATCTGGGAATTTTGAGGCAATGTTACAACTGTCTCATGTACACGGACAACCCACTCCTCCTCCAAACAGGTTCAAATATATGTGAGAGATGCAACTATTTAGCCAAACTGGAGGCTGAGCTGTCTCATCTCAAAACTGGTGTAACCAGTCAGGAGGAGAAGGTAACTTCACACAACACAATTCCAGTATCACATAGTCCCACCACATCAGCGAACCAAACACATAAATACACAAAAACATACTCGGAGGCTCTAAATAAAAATCTACCTAAGCAACAGAGACCTCCAAAGCAGACATCCAAGCAAACGCTACATCAAAACAAATCACACACAACACGTAGCCCACAAAGTCAGTGTGCCAAGCAGCCACAGCCCTTAAGGCTGAATAACACACCTGATACTCTTGTAATAGGTGACTCTATTGTCAGACACACTGACGTCCTGCTCACCAGGCTGAATAAAGAGAAGGTCACGGTGAGCTGCCTGTCGGGTGCTAGGATCCGCCACATAATGCAAGCACTCAGGTCACTCCAAAGCAAATACAAATATGACTCAGTCATTGTACATGCTGGTGTGAATGACCTTAGACGTACCTCCCTGGACTACATGAAAAGAGACATAGAGGAGCTCTCTGATCAAGTAGCCCAGGCTGGTATGACCCTGACCTTGAGCAGCATCTTACCCTCACCTAGAATGATGCCACAGTACAAAGACAAAATGATCGATTTTAACAATTGGCTAAAATTTTGGTGTCATTCAAAGGAGATCCAGTGTCTGTCAGCCTGGGATGACATGCTCGACAAGCCACATTGCTTCACTAGGGACGGCTTGCACCTGTCACCACTGGGCTTTCGGATATTGGCAAAGGCTCTTGCCACCCCCATAGTGCCTTTTTTAGGCAAGGCTCAAAAGTCAAACCCACCCCCAGAGACAGCACAAGGAACAAGAAACTAAGGGTAATGCTGCTTAACGCCAGGTCTTAACCTCAAGATGCACGCACTCGAAGCTCTCCTCAGTATGGAGAACATCGATATCTGTGCAGTGACAGAAACCTGATCCAAGGCTCCAGAGAGCACCCCAGCACTACCAGGCTATACCTCATATCATGCTTTTCGGCCCCAAAACCCGGACCAAACCACAAAAGGAGGGGGAGTTTCCATATTTATCAAGGATATCCACACCTCCAGGTTAGTGGCATTGCACGAAGTATCGGAGACCATCCATGTGCAACTAACAGTGGGCAAGACTGCTTTTCAGTTTATAGCATCCTACAGACCACCCTCTCAAAGCCAGGAATCCCACTTGGCTTTCCTGAAAACATTGGAGAACATGAAGATCTCTCCGAACACCATTATATTGGGTGACTTCAACTACCCAAACATTGACTGGGAGCACTACTCAAGCCCCAGCACCTTAGCCCAAAGGTTCCTGGAAATTATAAACTCAAATGCTATGGAACAACTAGTCACCACTCCCACAAGAGGGGACAACATACTAGACCTGATCATTACCAACATGGGGACTCTATGCTCCACACCAGAAGTATATCCCTCATTGGTAAGATCAGACCATAAATTAATTTCACTGGATGTCCACATCCCGACCCCACCCCCAGCCCAGAAAACCACAGTGAAAAACTTCTCAAAAGTGAACTTCTCACTTCTTAAAACCGAAGTGGAATCCTTCAAGGCCCCAGGGCCAGTGGAAACTATGGCCCAAACTGCAGAATCCTATATAAACGCATTCTAAGGACATCTCCAGGAATGCATGGAACATGCTATCCCAAACAAAACCAAGACCCAATCATCCAAAGGCAGGCATCCAGTCTGGTGGAACCCTGCCATAAATAAACTGTACAACAGAAGGAGGAAGCTACTACATGATAGAGCAAAATCCCTAATAGGGAAGGCATCTCTGATCAGTACTAGCAAAAAATTATGATCCCTCATAAAATCCTTCAAGGCCAGCTTCGAGAGAAAATTGCACAGGACACCAAAGACAATCATAAGGCTTTTTTCAGTTATGTTAGGAACCTGGGATGCAACTCCCAGACTTGTTCTGACTTGATTCTAAATGACAAAAAAATACACTGAACCCACAGACATCACCAATATCCTGGCAGACAGGTTCAGTGCAAACTTCTCCCCCCCAAAAAAGCAAGTATCTATCCCGGCAGAGGGCTGCCTCCCAAACATCTCTAATGCTCAGGTGAAGGCTGCCCTCTCCAAAGCAAAAAACACTGCTTCCATGGGACCAGTTGGCATCCCAGGTTGCGTCCTACATGAACTCCAAGAGGAACTAATCCCTCAAATAAAACAGCTATACAATCTCAGCCTCACTACAGGATATGTGCCCACAGAATGGCGTACAGCAACAGTGGTCCCACTCCACAAAGGTGGAGCCTCTATGGACCCTGGAAACTATCGCCCCATAAGCCTGACTAGCTTAGTCTGCAAGGCTATGGAGAAGATCATCATGGAGCTCATAAACAAAGACATTGGGGACCTACAGACACTAGATCCTACCCAGTTCGGCTTTGTCAAGGGCAAATCCTGCCTTTTGAACCTGGTTGACTTCTTCGAAACAGTCACCAAAGCCATAGATGAAGGGAAGGTCAGTGTGCATCTTAAACCATTGTTATCTATTATATTTTGGGTGCTGCCGAATTGGAAAACACAGACAATGAAATATAAAGTAAGTAAATACTAAACTGTATACATCACACACACCGACTGCTTTTTACCTTTTTTCACCAAAGTGAAATATTGTACTCACATTCACAGCTATTTATTCAATACATGCATTAGTAACTGTATTTAGAGCACAACCTAGAGCTGTTTACTGAATTTCCTGTTTGCACTTATTTTTAAAATCGTTTTTTTATCAAAACTTGCATTTTATCTGTCTTTGGCCTAGCACTCTTGTGTGGGGTCATTTACTGCACTGTTATAACTTGTTGATACTTGTGAACCTTTGCTATCTCTGAAAAAAACAAAAAAAACTTGCTTTTTTCCCACTTTTCTGAGATTTAAAAAAGTTCAGTTATAGGCTTGCTGTTCTTGAACTGTTTGTAAGTTTCTTGGCCATTTTTTGCTTGGGCTAAAGGGAAGTCTCTCTGTTGATCAGTGGCAGTGAAAAACATTGAGCAGCCTGCCTGCCCCTGTGGGAGTGGTTACTGACTTGGAACTGTAGTTTTATTGGCCATTTTGGGTCAATTATAAACTCCTTTATCTTCCTCTCTTAAAACCCTCTTTTGCGCGTTTTTGCGCGTTTTTGTGTATAGCGCAACAGTGGGCAGCGCCGCCTAATTGGGTTTAAACTATTCCTGGCTCCACAAAGTCTGCTCTTCACTTTTTCCCTTAGAACTGCTCTATCTCTCAATTTAAACACCATATTCTCATTCTAAGGCCCTTCACTGGTCCAATTAAGTAATCCTACAAGTTAGCACTATTAAACCATAAGCACTACCTACTCTTATACTCTCTACGATTACCCTGTCCTCTATTGGTCCATCTTAAATTCAGTTTCCCTATATTACTCTAGCATGTCCAAAGGTCAGTCAATGGTTTCCTCTCCAGTCCAGCTGGTGAATCTGGGAATTTTGAGGCAATGTTACAACTGTCTCATGTACATGGACAACCCACTCCTCCTCCAAACAGGTTCAAATATATGTGAGAGATGCAACTATTTAGCCAAACTGGAGGCTGAGCTCTCTCATCTCAAAACTGGTGTAACCAGTCAGGAGGAGAAGGTAACCTCACACAACACAATTCCAGTATCACATAGTCCCACCACATCAGCGAACCAAACACATAAATACACAAAAACATACTGGAGGCTCTAAATAAAATCTACCTAAGCAACAGAGACCTCCAAAGCAGACATCCAAGCAAACGCTACCTCAAAACAAAACACACACAACACATAGCCCACAAAGTCAGTGTGCCAAGCAGCCACAGCCCTTAAGGCTGAATAACACACCTGATACTCTTGTAATAGGTGACTCTATTGTCAGACACACTGACGTCCTGCTCACCAGGCTGAATAAAGAGAAGGTCACGGTGAGCTGCCTGTCGGGTGCTAGGATCCGCCACATAACGCAAGCACTCAGGTCACTCCAAAGCAAATACAAATATGACTCAGTCATTGTACATGCTGGTGTGAATGACCTTAGACGTACCTCCCTGGACTACATGAAAAGAGACATAGAGGAGCTCTCTGATCATGTAGCCCAGGCTGGTATGACCCTGACCTTGAGCAGCATCTTACCCTCACCTAGAATGATGCCACAGTACACAGACAAAATGATCGATTTTAACAATTGGCTAAAATTTTGGTGTCATTCAAAGGGGATACAGTGTCTGTCAGCCTGGGATGACATGCTCGACAAGCCACGTTGCTTCACTAGGGACGGCTTGCACCTGTCACCACTGGGCTTTCGGATATTGGCAAAGGCTCTTGCCACCCCCATAGTGCCTTTTTTAGGCAAGGCTCAAAAGTCAAACCCACCCCCAGAGACAGCACAAGGAACAAGAAACTAAGGGTAATGCTGCTTAACGCCAGATCTTAACCTCAAGATGCACGCACTCAAAGCTCTCCTCAGTATGGAGAACATCGATATCTGTGCAGTGACAGAAACCTGGTCCAAGGCTCCAGAGAGCACCCCAGCACTACCAGGCTATACCTCATATCATGCTTTTCGGCCCCAAAACCCGGACCAAACCACAAAAGGAGGGGGAGTTTCCATATTTATCAAGGATATCCACACCTCCAGGTTAGTGGCATTGCACGAAGTATCGGAGACCATCCATGTGCAACTAACAGTGGGCAAGACTGCTTTTCAGTTTATAGCATCCTACAGACCACCCTCTCAAGTCAGGAATCCCACTTGGCTTTCCTGAAAACATTGGAGAACATGAAGATCTCTCCGAACACCATTATATTGGGTGACTTCAACTACCCAAACATTGACTGGGAGCACTACTCAAGCCCCAGCACCTTAGCCCAAAGGTTCCTGGAAATTATAAACTCAAATGCTATGGAACAACTAGTCACCACTCCCACAAGAGGGGACAACATACTAGACCTGATCATTACCAACATGGGGACTCTATGCTCCACACCAGAAGTATATCCCTCATTGGTAAGATCAGACCATAAATTAATTTCACTGGATGTCCACATCCCGACCCCACCCCCAGCCCAGAAAACCACAGTGAAAAACTTCTCAAAAGCGAACTTCTCACTTCTCAAAACCGAAGTGGAATCCTTCAAGGCCCCAGGGCCAGTGGAAACTACGGCCCAAACTGCAGAATCCTATATAAACGCATTCTACTGACATCTCCAGGAACGCATGGATCATGCTATCCCAAACAAAACCAAGACCCAATCATCCAAAGGCAGGCATCCAGTCTGGTGGACCGCTGCCATAAATAAACTGTACAACAGAAAGAGGAAGCTACTACATGATAGAGCAAAATCCCTAATAGGGAAGGCATCTCTGATCAGTACTAGCAAAAAATTACGATCCCTCATAAAATCCTTCAAGGCCAGCTTCGAGAGAAAAATTGCACAGGACACCAAAGACAATCATAAGGCTTTTTTCAGTTATGTTAGGAACCTGGGATGCAACTCCCAGACTTGTTCTGAGTTGATTCTAAACGACAAAAAATACACTGAACCCACAGACATCGCCAATATCCTGGCAGACAGGTTCACTGCAAACCCCCCCCCCCCCCAAAAGAGCAAGTATCTCTCCTGGCAGAGGGCTGCCTCCCAAACATCTCTGATGCTCAGGTGAAGGCTGCCCTCTCCAAAGCAAAAAACACTGCTTCCATTGGACCAGATGGCGTCCCAGGTTGCATCCTACATGAACTCCAAGAGGAAATAATCCCTCAAATAAAACAGCTATACAATCTCAGCCTCACTACAGGATATGTGCCCACAGAATGGCGTACAGCAACAGTGGTCCCACTCCACAAAGGTGGAGCCTCTATGGACCCTGGAAACTATCGCCCCATAAGCCTGACTAGCTTAGTCTGCAAGGCTATGGAGAGGATCATCATGGAGCTCATAAACAAAGACATTGGGGACCTACAGACACTAGATCCTACCCAGTTCGGCTTTGTCAAGGGCAAATCCTGCCTTTTGAACCTGGTTGACTTCTTCGAAACAGTCACCAAAGCCATAGATGAAGGGAAGGTAGTCCACACAGCCTATCTGGACCTTGCAAAGGCATTTGACACAATACCCCACTCGGGCATCATAGATAAGCTATCCAGCTTAAATATAAACCCCTGTGTCACAAGATGGGTCGCAAACTGGCTCAAAGACAGAACCCACAGAGTGAGAGTTGCTGGAGCCATGTCAGACTCAAAACCGGTCACAAGTGGCGTCCCACAGCGTTCTGTCCTGGGATCACTCTTGTTCAGTATGTACTTTTCCGAGGTACAGGCAAACGTGGGAGGACTATGGCTCACCAAGTTCGCAGACAACTGCAAACTGGGTGCCATAATCGACTCTCCAGCTGACACAAACATCCTTCAAAAAGGTCTCACAGAGACAGATAACTAGTGCCAGCGCCATGGTTTAAAGCTAAATGCCAAAAAATGTATAGTCATACCCTTTGGCAAAAACAATGTGCCCACAAATTACCACATAGGCGGAAACCTATTAAGTACAGAGAAAGTTATTAGGGACCTGGGGACCCAAGTTGATAGCAATCTCTCCTTTGAAAACCACATTGCCAAAGTGGTTAGAAAGACCTTCTACATAGCCCACCTCATCACGAAGGGTTTCACATCTGGATCAAGAGAGGTAATCGTGTCCCTTTATTCATCCCTCATCAGGCCCATCATAGAATACAATGCCCCTTTTGGGATGTACCTTACCCGACACCTGCAGCAATTAGAAAGACCCCAAAAGTATCTCACCAAGAGGATCAAGGGTCTCAAACAGATGCCATATGCTGCTCGGTTAAAAAAACTCCAGCTCTACTCAGTTGCATACCACCTACTTCGAGGTGATCTATGCCTGACATACAAAGCTATGTCAAATCCAGAATTAATGGACATGCTCCACCTCAGTAAATCTAAATCCCTTAGAGCCACACACTCGAGGGACTTGAACCTCAGCACAGAAATAAATAGAACTTGCTGGAGGGACAGGTTCATAACCCAGAGGCTCCCTTCGCTCTGGAATAGAATTCCAGTTCATGTGAGGCAGAGCACATCACTGAATCTCTTCAAGAAGAATCTCGATAGGTGGATGGGGGATCGTAGGTTTGTCCCAGGGATCACTCCCGTGTCACTATTAGACAGAGGCACAGTAAACTAAACCTTAAAAAGGGCATAGTATACTCAAATCAAGGGGTGGCGTAAGCCATACAGAATCGGGCTAGGCTTATAATTGCCCCAGGGCAGATAGCCTAGTATGAACCTATGAACCTGTATTGCCTACCCACACTTCCTGTCCCTTTGCCTATGACTCATCTTACAGAACTTTAGATATTTGAGTTTATCTTTCCCATGGTAAGAAGGCATGCTGTTCTTTTGTTCCATTTCTCATGTAATATCATAAATTCTTCCCATTTTCCTTGAAACTATGTTTCTCCTTATTGTATGTCATAGCTAGCCATGAATTTCTTTCTTTACTCATCACTTTGATTACACACAATGGTTCCCATTGCATTTCTGTCATTGTCCATTTCCTTAGGAACAGTACGGATTTCCAGTATGGCTAAGACAACCTGTCTTTTTTTCTGTGGCTGAAAATGTATCTACCACCTCAGTGTCACAAACAGCATTAATTCTCTTAGTTTTGGAATTAAGTTTCTCTGGATTACACTGCATTTATATATATATATATATATATATATATATATATATATATATATATATATATATATATATATATATATATATATATATATATTTTCACACACACACACACACACACACACATATATATATGCCTAATGGGTATGTATGTAAACATTAGGAAAATCAACAGTATCGCACAGTTCCTTTATCTCTAGCACTCTCTCTCTATCCGATAGTATCCTTAACTTCTGTTAGATTTAATATTTGTTATACCACCACGGCATGCTTTTTCTTATATGCAATAGCAATCCTCCCAGCTTTAATCACTACATTATCCACAGCTGTCTGCCCCATTGTCTCCCTTATGCACTATACCTGTTCCACAAGACACTGACTGAGCTTTCACTGCCTTTAAAGATTAATTTGGCTTGAAAGGGTTTCAGACACACTTCTTTGGAATCAATTTCACTAAATGGGTTTTAAGGCCTCTTCTGTTCATTTGCCAGATGGCTGTGGACTTTATTTAAGCATTAAATCCTTGAAATGCATCTCTTTTTATAAATCCTCCTAAAATTCATATTTCAAAGTCTGCATTTCCCAGCCCTTTTCCCAAAGGGCACATCTATATTTTGTTTTTTCCACCTTCATTATTCTCTTTTCTCTCTATCCCAGTCAGTTTAAAGGGCATCCCTATATTTTGAAAACCTATCTCCTCCCAAAATGTACTTAATTGTGGTAGAATCTGCAGTTGTGCTTTGGCATTTGTCTATCTCAGTTGACATTGCACTTGGACAGTTTAGCGGGACCTTTAGAGGCAGCTCCTTATTTCTGTTCCTTATCTCTTGCAACTCACATTGGAGATGAGGGAACATTATTTTACAGTCTAGTGTTACTCAGCCTAGAATACATTGTATACAGGACCGTCCGTAGGTCAACTGGTGCCCTAGGCAAACAGGCTCCATGGCACCCCCTACCACACCATCTGGTGTCCCCATCCTGGTCTACCTACACCAAATAAATACTGGAAAAGCGCCCCTGCTACAGCGGCGCCCTAGGTGGCCACATAGTTGGCCTATGCCTAGAACAACCAGCTGACAAGCTTTTTACTCAGGATTGCTACAAGGCAATACATAAAGTATGACATCAGTATCCTATCTGTTCTAACCTTGTAATATACATGTATTAGCAGACAGGCTGTTTGAGTTATAATATCCTAAAAACTTACTTCTGTATCCTATTAAGGGCAATGGGCTTTCCTTTCAGGAAACATTTTGTGACCTTCAGTACCTCTTGTTCCATAGCTTTCTCCTCTGCATGCTCCAGTTCACCATTGAAAATCCCTCCTACTTCCTTTTTCATGAGCCCTTTCACCATAGTCTGCCTCCAGTTTCTTCAGTGCACTCTTGGATGTATATATTCCATCCCAAAACTCCATTGTGGCCTTTCTGTGGTGATAGATCATTTTTGCATTATTCTTCTTTGCTCTCTCACTTTTTAGTTTGTGTGTCAGCAATATGTTGCTCTTTCTGCTATCATCCACACCTCATGTTTCTGTTCCAGGTTTACCCAGGCTGCTTGTTCTAGCAGGATAATATCTATTTCAGATTTAGTGTCACTTGTTTTTGTCAGCTTTGTCTTTGTACTTATTGTGTTTTTGGCATGGTTCCCCTTCTCTTAAAGTCCTTATAATTTTTTCAAGATTTTCATACCCTTCCTAGCCTGTCCTTCTATGCCTGCATGGCTAACTTTAATATTAATATTGTTCACTTATTTGAGGAAATCATTGTTTCTGCTTTACCTTTGAATGTTTTCTTTCTTCATCCTCTTCTTTGAAGCTCCTTATTTAAGAAAGGTAAACAGCATTCTCATTGAGGTCATCTTTGAGAACTGAATCATGCTGATGATGAAAGATAAGATGTTGGGGAACATTCTTCAAGTGGAGAAGTGGTATTGTTATCACACATCACACTCCCCCAACTCCATACTCACACATTTCTATCTACATATCCAGTATGATGAAAGAACTATTCACTGGTGAGAAAAATAAGCAGCTGTGCCTCACTCTCTCGAATAAGCAATCATAGAACCAGTTTTTGTATTTGACCTTCTCAGTATGGCACCCATCAAAAGTTGAAGCTCTCCTCCAATAATTAAGAGAGTAGACATGCAGCATGCAGAGAGACTGACTGTAATGTTTTGTCAAGTGTTTATGTATCCCCCTCTTGCCTGTCCCTCCTAAGCCCATGATTTATCTTTGTAGTGAGAATGGTATTATTTCTTACCATTTGTTGCAGGGTTTGAGTCATATGGAACAAGTACTGTGGCATTATAGCTTATCTTGTATAGTGACCTGAAGGTGAGTTTCCCATTCACTGTGCTCATCTTCACCACTGCCCATCTTCCTTTTTTAATGTTGTTGTTATGTATTACTTTCTGTTTGATAATTCTGGCCCTGAATAACCACTGCCTTAGTTTTAAAAGAAAGGCAGAGAATTAATAATTACTTCTGCCAAACGTCCTTCGCAAATTGAGCATTCCGTTTTCTGAAATGTGTCTTCTGTGTACTACAACCTACACACACACTCTTTGTTTATGTAAATGGTGCAGAAATGATATTATGTCATTTGATTTTTCCATTTACTGAACCGCTTGGTGTTTCTTAAGTGTATATTGCATTGGGCCATATATTAAAAAATAATAATCAAAGTGATAATTTTCCTTCACTTTAAATCTTAAACTATAATTTTATGTGGAGTAAAACAAAATGGATTTGTTGCTCCACATACAAGGAGCACGAGTATTTATCACCTCATGAGAAGAGTACCTTATTTGCACCATCTATTCAATGCACTAAACTTGACCTGACCAAACTTTTTATATCACATAAAGACATTTCCCAGCTTCACTCTAATTTCTCACTTTTATTTGATAATCTTATTCAAATGCATTGGTACATTCTCCATAGAAAAAGGAGAAGTTAAGTGTATACATGGCATACTGAACCAATATGGGCATGTTAATGAGGGGTGTCACTTACTAAATGTGGTTACGTTTCCTGATTTTCTGGGGTGTTTATGGCTGCCTTGGATAGGGGGTTTAAGTGCATACACACTCTACATTGATCTTACAATGCCCATTGATGCTAACCTCTATGAATGAATTACAAACTGAGTGAGGTTAAGATTAATACATTTGTAGTCTGCTGGACTAACAACTGGCCTTCTAACATAATAATCTGCTAAAATGAGAACATCTACTCTGATCACTGGTTGAAGTTACTAGTGAAGTACAAAAGGCCAATTTCATGTTGACATCTTTTTTTTTTTCAGATATATGTATGATAACATTAGTTTCTGGCTTACTACATTTGCTGATGATTGCAAACTAGCCAAGACTGTTCTGCCCATGTCTTTCAACTGTCCCTGATTTGCCTTATATTTTTGCCCTGTCTCTCATAAAAATGCTTGCAGATTACAGTCAGTCAGTAACACCAGACATTAATGGCATGAGGTTAATAATCTTGTAGGTGTAGTAAATCCCAAGAAAACATTTACATGAGATACCGTACTAAATGAGAGTGTAAACTTAAGAATGTTTGACTTGATTAAATAATTCCCCAGCTTTCCCTATTGCTCTCTTCCAGTTAGCCACCCAGAAGAGCCCTGCCCATTAGATTATCTTCCCGCTTTATACCCTGGAAAGATTACTAACAAACAGGCCATACCACTCTTAGAACAAATCCCCTAGGTGTCCCAAAATGCTCATATAGTCTCTGCCTGTGGTTTTCATATCATTATGGAGACCAACTGTTAGCCTTGTACTCCTCATCTGCAATATTTACCTGACAAACACTACATCCACAATCTGGAAGTCAGCAGTACTCACACCTGTACCAATGGATGTTCATCATATTGATCCTTCTGCAGTAGCCTTAGCTATATGAGTTATATCCAGCAAAAATACAGCAACCACCCAGCTTCCAAATCTTCAGGGCACCTTCCATGCACACAGACTGTCAGTCAGTTCAAGCTGAGCTGACTAAAAGACAACTTTGGGTACGAAGCCCTTCAGAGCTTTACTGCTGCCAAAGAGTACGCTCCTTTGAGATTTTGAGGATTAATGATTGGCTTGTGCTTTACTTTGCTGGGCAGATAAGTTCCCTTTGGGGAAAAGAACTTCCATTTTCTTAATTTTGTTGATGTTTTATTACTTTCCTCTTCAGGAAAGCTATTTTAAAAGCTAGGAGTTTTTTGTTTTAACCTGACCGTCTTGACACTGTAACATTGAAATGGAGTGCTCTTTTTTCCATCAGTTTAAAATCGGTGTAAAGTGACTTGAAAACATTTTTTCTTTCTCTGAGACTATTGTTGGAACGTGCCAGCGTTTTCAGTGGGAGAACACTGTGGATTCTCAGTCCCTCAGAAAATGCTCGGATTTGTTATAGAAGGATTTACCTGAACATTCCTCCAGCTTTAGATGATATGAGTGTTACTGCCTGCAGTTTTCCTGATAGCCTGCTGTCCCTAAAAAGGCAGAAAGGATGTATAAAGTTCCTCAGTCTTTTACGTTTTTTTACACTCTTCTCAAACCTGATACAGTAGCTATAACTTTAGTTGCTTCCATTGTTGCTAAGCTCTTAGTTAATTCCAGTCCTACTCTATCTGACAAGGATGGGAAAATTGATGATAGGTATGGGATAAAAATGTATACTTCTGCATCTTTGATTTTCGGAATTTTGAATTGTCAGGCTCATATGTTAAAGTTTGTTCTGACAAATTGTGACAGTAAGAAGAATTCTACAGTTTCTTTTTGTTAGAAAAAAAAAATCTGTTTTAAGTAACTTAGTTTTTTTCTATTGCACATGTTATTACTCATTGTTGCCAGTGTATGCATACCTTTGTTAATAATTCTTCCAGGGTTATGGCCACTGGTACTGCTTTGGTGGTGGTGGTGGTGGTGGTTGTGGTGGGGTTGTGTGGCCACATTCTCAGAACCTCTCGGATGATGTTAAAAATGAGATTTTTTAATTTTCCCTTGGATAGAGATTTAGTGTTTGGCCTCTTTGTTGCAGAAACTATCAAAATAGTGTGATGAAAGGGACGAGCTGATCCAGGGAATCTCTAAAGATTTTTCAGCTATAATGTTCCAAATTTTTCAAGGGATTTTTTTATCTCTTCATACAATCTTTTTTTTCCCCAAACACCTTTATTGAATTATCACCTGTGACGCAAGCAAATTTACATTCATATAAAAGTAATCGAACAATATTAACATAACAAAAATTATACTGCACATATATTGCCATATAATATAACCTAAGCAATATTACATAAATTACTCAATTGCTGCTTTTTTTAAACAATAAACATCTTCATTAAAACATCACTTACTACATAGGCAATCATACATTTATATAAATGAAAACAAACCACACCAACACAATCCTGGTTGCAAGCATTTTACATCACAAACTATACTGACACACTCCCAGTTTCACCCTTGGATGTATTGTTCCCACAATTCCCATTTTTTCCTATGGAGTTTGCTCCTACCCTTTTCTAAAAATCTCAGTTCTAGTTGTTTTATCTCTGTTACTATATTCACTACTTCCGGTATAGTTGGTTTAGATTTTGAATTCCATTTTCTAATAATTGCTTTTTTGGTAGCCACCATTATTAGACGCAGCAAGGCCTTGCCATGTCTAGGCAATTCTAAGTTTTATCATAGCTCAGAAAAATAATCTCCCTTATCAGACCAATATGCCCATCCAGTATTTCTGACAGTGCATTCTGCACGGAATTATCAAAGTCCGCCAACTCACCTCAATCCCAGCAAATATGTTCCCAATTAACTCTTTCTTCGCCTTCACACCTTCAACATTTATCGTCTACCTGAGGAAAAATTCTCTGGAGTCTAATTGAGATATAAAATTATCTATGTAAACATTTCCAGACAAAAATTCTAAATCTTCTAGATTTTGTTACATATTTGGGAGACATACATAT
This sequence comes from Protopterus annectens, assembly GCF_019279795.1. Classification (NCBI taxonomy): domain Eukaryota; kingdom Metazoa; phylum Chordata; order Ceratodontiformes; family Protopteridae; genus Protopterus; species Protopterus annectens. The sequence goes on along the minus strand of NC_056732.1, from coordinate 74,138,759 downwards.
TTCCTCCCATTGTTTCTTTGTGAATTTCTTATCCGATCTCTCTTCCCAGTCCTTTCTAACCTCCTCTGATTTATTCTTATAGTTATTGTGAAATATTTTATATGCTCTACTAATTATTCCTTTTTTAATGGCAGCTTCTGTTCTAGATTCTATTAACAACTCTACCAGTGCTGGTCTTTCATTTAGGACCCCCCCATTTCTTTCTCATTGCCTGTACTCTGATATCAATCCCTGATAGGGAAGGCATTTTCTAACCTGCAGTCCAAATAAATTATTGGTGTCTTCCCAGTCTATCATCTTTCCATCTCTAGTTAGTTGTTCCCAATACCTTGGTTCCTTTGCTAATTTGCTCCAATAAATTCCAGCCCCCTCTTGATTAATGTCTGTATCCCTAGTTCATAGGTTGGCATCAGGCTAACTGCCCTTGTGGGCCATTTTAAGCCTAGCCAATCACCCTTTATGAGAATCAAACCCTGTACCTTGTGTCTTTAAGGTAAGCACCTTAACCATTATGCCAACCTCCCACCCCCTAATTGCAGTTATCCCTATCAGCAAACTCTCCTTTCTCCATTCCCATGTTGGTTTAGTTTTAGTTCTTAGAATACTTTCTGCTGATTTATGGATATAATATTCTGCATGATTATTTTTGTTCTCCTTAAAGGCCTGCATCCAAAGTCCCATGCTCTCCTTGTTTCTTGAGCTTCGTCCATGCTTCATCGTCATCCCTTTTTGCACTCTGAGTTATAGTTTTCTGCTTGTGCTATGTATAGGAGTCTTAACTATGTAGCTCTGAAATACCCGTTCAAATTGGGTAATCCCAATCCACCCTGTTCTACTGAAAGAATCAGTTTATCCCACTTGACTCTTTCCATCTTCCCCTTTCACATAAAGTCCCTAAGCTCTTTATTAATTGCTACAGAACTTCTCCTCTGGTTGATAAAAATATGCCTGACCCATGTATAAGACCAATGGGACTAAAAACATTTTAACTGCTTGTATCTTACTATCCATATCCATATAGCAAAGCTTCCATTTTCTCAATTTTTTGTTTTATTAAAATAATATCATCTGCAAATAAAGCCAGCTGTTCTTGACTACCATACGAATTATATCCTTGAATTTCTGAGTCCCTTATTTTCTTTGCCAATGATTCTAAATATAATGTAAATAATAAAGGGGAAAGAGGACACTCCTGCCTGGTTCCTCTACTCAAGCAGAAGTTATCAGAGAGGACCCTACCCACTTTAATTTTCATCTTTGATCCCTCATATATTCTAATCAACCTCATAATTTTTTCAGGAAATGCAAATGCGTCTATTGCTCTGCTCATAAAGTCCCAGCTTACTCTGTCGCATCAAGCCCCACCAACAGCAATGGTATTTTCTTATATTCTGCTTCCCTCCGGATCATCAATGTTTTGTTAATCTTGTCAAATGTTTGCCTCCCTTCCATGGAATCGCACTGATCCATATCTATCAATTTTGGCATTACTTTTACCATTCTTTTAGCTATTATAGACATGAACACTTTATAATCGTGGTTTAGTATTACAGCTACCGCTGTTTTCTTCCAGGATGGTAGTACTTCTCCTCCTCTTAAGATATTTCCTCCTAGCTTCCAAACTTCCACAGGAGTGCCATATATTCCTTGGGACTTTCCTATTGATTGGTTATACATCACAGTTTTTATCTCATCTCCTCCTATCCTGTTAGCAATTGAGCCTCATCTACCACTAACCTTTGCATATTTAATTCTTCCATAAACATTTCTATTTGTACCTTTTCTTGATTTTCATATTTCTCTGCTTTATAGAGACTTTCATATAATTTCTGAAATATTTCTAATACCTCTACAGGATCTCTTGTTACCTTCTTTGTTATAGGCTCCCTAAGCTTGGTGACAGCCCTTTCTACTTTCTGTTGCCTGAGTTGTGCTAAAAGTATGTGTGTGCTAGTGTTATTATCAAAAAAGCGTTACTTAACAGCAATCTTTCTAAATGCATGCATATTATCGAGGTGATCCCTTATTTTCTGCCTAGCATTCTGCAGTTGATCCTCTTCTCATTCCATGAGATTCCCCCTATTCTGCAATGCTTTCACATTTGTCAGTCCCTCTAAATAATTATTGTTACTTCTTAACCATAGCTCCCTTTCTTTTATTTCCACCCTAGTTTTAGACTCCACCTTAATTTTATCCCACTCTCTAGCTATATTTTCAGGAGAAATTTCTATCCTCTCTAACAGCTTCTGAATAATCACCCACTCCTTAAATTCCTTTCTTTTCAACAGATAGTTATATAAGCACCAATGTCTCATTTTTATTTCATTACCCCGTGTTTTTATTTTATCTGTTATTGGCACATAATCTGAAATAGTTATTGGGTGGGTATCAAGACCTTGAATTAAATGCACATTTTCCTGTGAAATGTAAATTCTGTCTAGCCTAGCCCAGTTTTTATATCTTGGGGAATAATATGTAATTTCACTCTGAACTCCTATTACTGAATTCACATCTTCCATGCCAAATATTTTCATAAGTTTCTTCAAAAATCTACCCTCATTTGTAATATTTTCCCTTCTGGGCCTCCCAGACACATCCTCACTGCTGCAAATCAAGTTCCAGTCCCCACCTATAAGTAATATTCCTTGCTGAAAACTGGTTATTTCTCCCAGAATTTTCTTAAGCTCCATTACAGCAGTTTAAGTGGAATGTAAATACGTGTCAGTGTAATCCTGCTCCCTTGCCAGTAGCTTCTTCATCCTGTCTTGGCAAAAAACAGAATAGACAGTCTCAACAAAATAAGAAATTGCAATGGGGTTCCAAAAACAAAGTCTTAAACCTTCCAAAACCAAGGATAGTCCAACAAGTTTGAATGATTATTCAAGAGACCTTGTGAACCCCTCCCATCCTGCCTCCCTTTTTTTTCCAAAAAGTCTGAATCTCAGTTTTCCTCTTTTGCAACAGATAGTTTTAGACAAATGGGTTCTGAAAGTCATTCATCAAGGCTACAGATGGCAGTGGTAGGAAATTCCTCCTTTCTATGAGGTCATTCCTCATTCTCCAGTTCAGGCTCTTGTTTGCACTGGTTCTTTATCACATGGTGTCCCAATGAATGATAGAACCAGTAAACTTCTTCCTAGTTGGAAAAAGGTTTTTATTCAATGATGTTCCTAGTGCCAAAGAAAGAAAGAAAAGAAAATTCTTGGAGACCAATTTTGGATCTTTATTTTCAAAACCTTTTTGTGATAGTGGCAAATTCAAAATGATGCCACTTCACAAACTGTTGCCTTTTCTTCCTCTTTCAAGTTTTCTGGCAACGCGGGATTTAAAAGATGCTTATCATATCCAGATTCATCCTGACTCCAGATATTTCTTAAGATTTTTCATGTTTGGATCACATTATCAGTTCTCTGCCTTACCCTTTGGACTATCCACTGCAGCATGAATATTCATAAAGTGGCTGGCTCTAGTTATAGCTCATCACAGACTACAGAGTAGCATTATTTTTCCATATTTACATGGCTTGCATATCTTTGCAGAGTCATTTTCAGACTGTCAGCAATCTCTCTGTTGGATGAGAGATCTCTCTTACAAAAGCTGGGATTCAAAGAGAATATTCAAAAGTCTTTCTTAACTCCTTCACATGGGATTGTGTTCCTGGGATGCCAACTAGACACCTCAGTTCAAAGAGCTATTCTTCCAGAGGAAAAATAGATCCTTATCTAGATCTATTTCTAAGGTTTTCCACTCAGACTTCAGTAACTGCAAGGGAATACCTCTAGATTTTGGGTCTCATGGCATCTATGATTCCCATGATACCCCTGGCAAGACCCCACATTTATATATTTATTTTTTTTTACATTTGTTAACCTGGTTAGTCTATCTGGGCAGAAGCACTTTTTCAGTAGAGACCCAGGGAGAAAAGGTCCAGCAAATATTAAATAGAACAGTAACAACACTTACATGAACTGAGAAAATAAGCAGAAATTATACAGTTAATTGCAATCAAATTATGAAGAGAAAAAAAAGAGTGCAAGATACAATCCAGACATGAATAAATATGACATAAACTTGAGGGAAAAACTTTAAACTGTAGGCTCACAGTACATATCATACAGTGAGTTTTAATATCCAAGTACATAAATTGCAGTGAGATTTATTATCTCATACCAAGAAGAGGGTAAGGAAAAAGGAACATATGGAAAATAAAAATAGATGAATTGTTACAAAGTTTTATGTGAAATTAATGTGACAAGATGGAGAAGTTAGTTAGTAGCAATTGAGAAAAGAAAGAATAATGGGATGAGTATTTTAAGTTGGATTAAGTCCTAGAGTTAAGCGAGTAAAGTTTTAAGGATTTTTTTTTAAGTTTTTATTAGATATAGCTCTTAGGGGCAAAGGCAGTTTGTTTCATAAATTAGCAATAGAGTAGCTATATAATTGTTTGCCTATGGCACACAAATGAGAAAGATTCGGTGTTATCTGAAATCTCTTTGGTCTGAGTATCAACACCTTTTATCTTTTCAAATTCCAATACTGGGATTTGTTAGAAGAGACATCATTTATTAGATACAATAGATATCCTTAAATCCAGGTCTCCTTTTCTCCCTCTCTGCTCTAAAGCACTCAGTCACCACATACATTTCAGACTTTGCTTGAGGAGCAGTTTCAGGAGGCATAAAACTGCAGGGGGAAGGGTATGGGACACCAAAGATGGACACAAGCACATAAATATCAAGGAGATGCTTGCCCTGACCAAGGCACTCAACTTTCTGAACTATCTTTGTACCCCAGGACCTCTTCAAGTAGTTGCAGTCAATACCACAGACGTGGCACACCAACAAGCAAGGGAGAACCAGGTTGTACCCCTTTTGCAGACTAGCCATGTTATCTTGGGATATGGCTTCACAGCAGTTTCACTCTACAGGCATCCTACATTCCATCAAAGCAAAACTGTGTTGCAGACAAGCTAAGTGAGACCAGGGCAGACCCACACAAATGGAAGCTAGATCGGGGGTCTTCTAAGATTTGATCCATCTATGTGGAGTTTCTCAAGTAGACCACTTTGCCTCCTCTATGAACAACAAATTGGCAATTTTCTGTTCCAGGGCTCCAAGCAAGAAAGCCTGGAAAACAGATGCCTTTTCTTTTCCTTGGACAGGAATGTTCCTGTATGCTTTTCCACCCTTTCCACTAATATCTGGGGGTACTTCTGTAGATTCAGAAGGAATGCCCCAATATCATTCTGTGTCTCCCTTCTGTCCCAGGCAACTGTGGTTCTCTGTTCTGAAAAGGGCCAAGGGCAATTACCACAAGATTCCTCACAGACTGAAGCTACCCACACAAGAACAGTGGTGTTTGATAAACCTCGACATCAATCAACTTCATCTGACTGCCTGGATGATAGGGTCTTAATTCCTTTCAGCCACCTGTTTACTGCGGGTGTACAGCAGGTACTAATAGAAGCAAGAAAGTCTGCTACTAGAAGATCATATATTAGAAAATGGTAAAGGTTTTCTAGTTGGTTCCATCAAGATAACCTGCAGCCATTCAGGGCTGTTTGTACTCTAGTTCTACAAAATTTGTGTGAGTTACTGTTCTATGGCCCTTATTATTCCTCTACCAAGGTTCATTTTTCAGCCATTTCAGCCCATGGATCCTTCTTTTTCAATGCAGTCTTATGTCAGAATGTTCTTGAAAGGGGTTTTGCACAAGAGACTTCCAAGACAACTGGTGGCCTGTCCGTGGAATTTTAACTTTGTGTTAGAGAAACTAACATTTGCTCAATTTGAACCAACTAATCTAGCTGACTTGAGGTTCTTAACACTGAAAGCAATTGTACTGATTACTCTGATTTCTGCAAGAAGGGTATCTCAGCTGCAAGCTCTCATTTTCCATAGGAATAGGGTTTTTTGAGTACTAATCTTTATTTTATTCCTAAAGTGGTATCTGAGTTTACTTTAAGCCAAACTATCCATCTCTACATTTTCTTTCCTGAACCTAAAGAATGAGGGAAAAAGGATATTCCATGTCTTGGATGTTCACAGACAAACTCAGGTACTACCCTGACAGAACTAAATCTTTCAGAATTTCAGAATAATTGTTCATTTTTTGTGAAGATAGAAGAAGGGACTAGCTATGTCAAAACAGACTATTTCCAAATGGTTGTCTAAGGCTATTAACTTTTATTATACTCACCATAACAAAACTATTCCAGACAGGATCATGGCCTAATTTACCAGGTTCTTGGCTTCATTTATGGCCTTTGGGAAAGGGCTGGGTTCTAAAATAGGTTCATAGGTTCATAGGTTGGTACTAGGCTGTCAGCCCTAGGGCCTATACAAACCTAGCCATAACAATTCCCTAGCTATTTCTTCCCACACTATGTACTTCCCTGGACCCCTGTCTAGCAGGGTGAGATCCCTGGGGTGAATTTCCTTTCTCACATCCAGTCGTCAAGGTTCCTTTTGAAGAGGGCCAAAGAGGCACTCTGCTTGACATGTATGGGCAATCTATTCCAGAGTCTGGGGAGTCTCTGGGTCAGGAACCTATCCCTCCAGCATGTTTTGTTTATTGTGAGGACAAGGTTTAGATCCCTGGAGCGTGTGTCTCTGAGGGATTGGGATTTCTTTAAGTGTAGCATGTCCAACAGCTTGGGGTTTGACATGGCCTTGTATGTTAAGCAGAAATCGCCTCTGAGTAGACCATATGCGACAGAGTATAGCTGGAGTTTTTTAAGGCGGTCAGAGTAGGGCATCTGCTTTAGGCCTGTGATTCTTTTAGTGAGGTATTTCTGTGGCCTTTCCAGTTATTGCAGATGTCTTGCGAGGTACATACCAAATGGGGTGTTGTATTCTGTAATGGGTCTAATGAGGGATGAGTACAGTGGGACAATTACCTCCTTTTTCTGGATGAAAAGCCCTTAGTGATGAGGTGTGCCACATAGAAGGATTTCCTGACTGTTGTGGCGATGTGGTTATCGAAGGTGAGACCACTGTCCACCTGTGTCCCTAAGTCTCTTATCACACTTTCGATGTTTAGTGTACTGCCACCTATATGGTAATTCACGGATACATGTTTTTTCCCAAAGGGGATAACTATACATTTCTTGGCATTGAGCTTGAGCCCATAGCTCTGGCACCAAGCATCTTTTTCTGTAAGGCCCTTTTGTAGAGTATCCACATCATTTGGGGATTCAGTAATGGCTCCCAGTTTGCAGTCATCTGTGAACTTTGTTAGCCAGAGTCCCTTAGTGTTGGCTGTACTTTAAAGAAGTAGATGCCAAACAAGAGCAGTCCCAGGACTGAACCCTGAGGTACTCCACTTGTCACTTGTCTGGAGCTGGATTTGGAGTCGGCTACTATTCTAGAAGCTGCCTCTTGGCTCTCTGTACATACTTGTACAAAGCACTATACGCTTGATCAGTTCCCAGGGGTCCTTGTTCTTTCAGGGCTCAGCCTCTCTCTGTGTCTCTTTGCAGGTATGGAATCAATGAAGGTCTTGCACCCGAACTAGTCTTTTAGTCAGCTCAGCTCAAGCTGCCTGACTGTTTGGGCTCATGGAAGGTGCCCTGAAACTTTGGAAGCTGGTCAGCTGTTATATCCTTGGCAGAATGCAACTCATACAGCTAAGGTCACTGCAGCAGTGATCATTCAAACATCTACTGTTATGGTAAGTTTTACTTACACAAACTATACTTTCCTAAACTCTCATCACCCATATAATTCCTGCCAATTGCAGTTCTCCCTATTCTAGGTACAGTTGTTGAGAAACTAGTATTTGATCAACAACTTACCACTTCCATGCAAAGGTAGCACCTGCACTCTCATAAGAAGTGTGGATTCTAGTCAGGAAGGAGTAGTATAACTGTGCTCTGGACCCTGGCAAATGACATCCTCGCCGACATGGATAACGGTAACACCTTAGCTGCCCTCCTCATTAATGTAACCAGAGCCTTTGGCATTTTAGATCATATCACACTACTAACTTACCTGATTTAAATTTGTGTTTGCCCACACACCGCTAAATGGTTCCAGGACTTTCTCTCATATTGATCCGTCAGAGTAAAAAAAAATGGTCCTCACTCTCTTCTAAAGCCATCTTACAGTTGAGTGTACCATAAAGATCAGTACTTGCACCTCTTTCTTTCTCAGGCTTTATAAACAAGCTTCCATTTGACCTACTGTACCTTCACCTTGTACTGTTTGCTGATGATATTATCCTGTGTAGATCAAGCACTAAGCTCAAAGGCATGCAGAATCTTCCTTTACATGAACCAATGGCTCACCACTAAAGAATTCTTACTGAACACTAAAGAAGTCAAACTATGATCATAGGAATAAGAAAGTAGCTATTGAAATGCCCCAGTACTCTCCATATTAGATCCCAATACAACCTAAGGATAGAAACCATCACTTCCTTTAGATATCTTGGTATTTGGCTAGATCAAACCCTTCATTTTCAGATACACATTTTTAAAGTCAGAGCCAAAGTCAACTACTTCCTCTTATGGGCCCCAAAACTATCAAATTTTCTCTCACTTCCAGCCAGAGCAACCACAGGCAAAGGAATTGTATTTGCTCAACTGAAATGCAGTTTATCACTTTTTACCACATCCTTTGTTAAAACATCACAACTCTGCAAGCTATCTCTGTCAAAATCTGCCACATCATAGCCAGCTCTCCTAGGTACAGCATCATTGCCACACTCTTAACAATGGTAAAATAAATTCCAGTTGTACAGAAAGCAAACCTTCTTCTGGGCTCACTGCTTTTCAAACTGCTTCATTAAGGCTGCACTCTCCCTATCTATCACATAATGCATAACAAATAACCCTGGTTATAACTGCAAGAACCATTCCAACTCAATCCCTGTACTTCAAACTCCCCAGACTAAGTTCTATTGCACAGATCAGTTTTTCCTGTTCTTGCACCCAAACTATGTTGATCTGTCCCCTCTAGCTTAAAGGATTTATACAGCTACTCAAGATTCAGGCCCCAATTCAAACAATTTCTTTTTAATCAACGCTCATGTACGTGCCACAGTGTAGATCATATTATGTAGCCACAAATGCAGCCTTGCACTACTGTTCTGTTAGTCTCTTTGTGACTTGTCTCTCACCACAGACTGCTTCACACTTCTAAATGTAAAGAGCATTATTATACAACGACCCCCCATTAATATTCAAAAACGTGCACGCTGATTAGTCAGCGTGCACGTTGTAAATCAGAGTTATAGTAATGGAGAAAGGTCCGGTCGCCCGGACTTTTTCCATTAATATAACTCTTTTTTTACAGCAACGGAGAAAGCAAGATCTCTGTTGCTTCACACTGTCTCGCTATGTTAAATGAGTTTAACATAGCGAGACAGCTTTAAAAAAAAGCAACTGAGATCCTCCGTTGCTTTTTTTAAAGCTGTCTCGCTATGTTAAACTGCTTTAACATAGCGAGACAGTGTGTAAAAAGCAACGGAGATCTTACTTTCTCCGTTGCTTTTTTCAAAACTGTCTCGCTATGTTAAATGGGTTTAACATAGCGAGACAGCTTTAAAAAAGGCAACGGGGGTTCTCTGTTGCTTTTTTTAAAGCTGTCTCGCTATGTTAAACTCCTTTAACATAGCGAGACAGTTTGTTAAAAGCAACGGAGATCTTGCTTTCTCCGTTGCTTTTGCCCACAGCTCTGATGTACTGTGTAGGCATACGCATGCGCAGTACATCAGAACTGCCGCAGAATACCAGACAGCTGCGGAAGGGCAGCAAGGAGGCATTATACAATGCCATTATTTAAGAAAAGTAATTTTTTTTTTTTAAATAATGCCATTGTATAATAGCAATAACCCACTTCTGGGTGTGGGTAATGATGGATTTACACATGGTTGTCTTTGTTTGGCCATTGGGATTCGCCCTCATGACCAAACTACACCAACCGTGGGTATATCCAGCATTACCCACACCCAGGCGTAGGTTATTGCTATATTATCTCAGCTCATATGCTTCAGCCTCTTACTTTGTTTATGTAGTAACTGATGCCAATGTACCATCTTCTACCCTGTTCTATATAGTGAGCAATGTCAACTTTAACCTTTGTGCTGACTGTGTAGCATTTATATTCTTCAACCATATTATATGTCTTTAATTCTCTCTGTGTACTATATTTGTTATTCTGTGGCTGCAGTATATAACCCAAGTTGAGTCTGCAACTGGTCATATTTGAGCAGTACTTTACCCTGATAAAAATATAAATAAAAATAAAAGTAAAAATAAAGTAAAATATTGTTTCATATTTATTATACAAATTGTATGAGGATATAAAACCAGTTGTTCTATTAGCTTTTTAGAGTAATATAAAAAAATGCCCCTGAATTTATGACATTGTGCACCAATTATTTTTGGCTTTGCCCCTGATTCTTGAGCAAATAATTTGAGAGCTATGGTTCTGTCCCTATCAGACATATCCCACACCTGATGCAAAATTTACGGCTTGACTTTCAGCCTTAACGGATCTAGCACAGTATCGTTTGGAAAACAGGTGGCCCTTATCATTTGGTGCACTGAGGTAAAATCTCTTACGGTAGATTATCTTCTTACATGTATAGCGACAGTCATACATAGGGATGTCACCACTGATAAAGAAAGACATTCAGTGTGATGCACATGATACTAAACGGGACTAATAGCTGTTCTAGGGAAGTCATCATTGCATTATACACTTTACTTGTACTAGTCATAGACCTATTCTGTACTGGTTTGGCCAAACATCTGGTTCAGCTGGAGAAAGATTGGATGTTCCTCACTAAAGATAAATAGTCTTGGCAATGTGAGATACTCGTATGGGGTTTAAAACGTGTCATCTTTCTTGGTATCATACTCTCACTTGAGTGGGGGAATGTATTCTTTATCTGCACTATGAAAGATGCTCTTCTCATTTAGATTCTTTATTAGAACCATATTGATGGGTGGGCCACTAAGCATACAAAGGCGAACAGCCTTAAAATGTCCATTAACAGTAGTAGTAATAGTAGTAAACATAACAGATTTATCATGCAGGGGCTTATTAGATTTGAAATCAACTTTCTAGCTTGTCCCTGGGCTGGGAATTACACAATACACATTTCCCTAGCATCTTTCTTCATCTAGAATGCAGGCTATATGAGGAAATTTTTTGTATGGCCCTAGCCCACCTGATGGCTGATATGTGCATCTGCATCACCTCTGAGACATCCTACAGCATTCTTCCTGATGAGAACATGCTCCAACATGCATACTTCATGTTCATTAGAAGAACTAGCATGGGATCATCAAGATCATGGTCCCTGGTCTACAGCCACTACTTGCACGTAAGGCTCCATTTGCATGGGATCAGACAGCCAAGTGAAGTTACCATCATTCCATTCCTCTAACACACACACACACACACACACACACACACACACACGCGCGCACACCGACACGCGCACACACACACATGCACACACACACACACACACACATATATGCACGCATGCACACCCACCCGCGCATGCACACACACACACACACACACACACACACACGATGTGGAAGGTGAAAGGCTGCTCACTTCCCTTCCTTACCTGCTTGGCTCTTCCATCATCCAAGCTGCTTCTCAAACTTGGGTTGTCTGGGTTACAGTCAGGGCTTTATCCCTCTGTGCCACAGAGCTGGGCTAGCTGTTTTTTTTTTTCTCTGGTTATTCTGGTTGCCTTTCCAAAACCTGCTAGTTATGTTTTTTACTGTAAATTGCCCATATCTATTACATTTACTTTTACTTGTGCAAGAGTTATGGCTGAAAGTTTGTACCAGATAATTTCACTTACCCAGTTAGCAAACAAATGCATTAAAATAAAATTAGCAGCATGAGTCTTTGACTGGACAGTGACCTCTACATGCTTCTTTGGAGCATTTGGAATGTGTCAGCCTTAGATATCTTAGTTTCAAATAACTTGCAACATATTCTTGTAATTCCTTACATCCCAGTTCATACTTTTATACAAAAATTTCTCTTCTGTCCTATGACCATAAAATCACTATCTCCTATAGATTAATTTCCTTCTTTCAGGACCTGAAGACCTAGGACACTGAGAGAGGGAGGCAATAGATAAGGAATACAGCTATCACACAGCACAGATTAGGAGTTTTGGCCTCATATTTGTAATGTACTGCCCCTATTGGCAAGAAAACATGGTGCAGTGCCTACTGGGACCTAGTGTGAATATGTGCTTCAACACAACTATGACACTAGTTAGAGTATATGTGCCCATCTTAGAAGGTTTACACTCCTTGAGTCCCAGTTTGTAAGAGCTGCAGTCTCAGGCCTTCTAACAGGCAAGGCTTTTACAGTGGGGCTCCTATAGCACATCCCCTCACCACAGATGGACAAGCCAGCATTGGCTGCTCACTGTCTTCTCTCCCTAGCTCTTCCTGTTCCCAGCCTGATAATTAAACCTAGGTTGTCTGGGTAGTGGCCAGGGACAAAACCAGTATGCCACAGCGACAGTTCCATTTCATCCAGTGTTTTAACTGGGGGAACCGCCTTGCTCAGGGATAATTATTCTTTTGTATCAGATTTGTCCTCCTCTCGTATTAAGAGTTGCATTGTTCACCATTCCCTGGATGTAGGCACACAGCCCTTCCAGTGGTGGCATTTGTTTCTTGTCACTAATGCTGTGACCACACCAGACCTCAGTGCAGGGCACTATTAACTGCCTAGTTTTCATTTTAAAAGACCCCTCTGGCAAATATCTTTTTAGATATTCTACAGTCTCTGGAGAAGAGTCTAACAGATAACTGCAATTTGTAGACTAAACACAATGGTACACTATGGAATTTTTGAGTTGATTGTCCTCTTGTAGCAAAGTTTGTTGGCACAGTGCCACACTCCACACCAAATATGACAACAGAAAGGCGGTGTGGAAAACTGGTGGCTATGCTTACTTTGATCTAAGACTATGAATCAAAATGCATGCAGCTGTGTCCACTGCAACAGTAGTATAATGCTAATGAACATGTTGTATACCAACTCATTTTTCTTCATTTACATGTCTATCAAAATCCATATCATGGCAGTTGTTATTCTTCTATGTTCAAAACTTGTATTCTGTGACTGCCTGTTTCAATGCCAGGCTGCTGTGTAAGTTTTTCCTGTCAATTCATCTTAATACCATTTGCTTAATCTTTCATGTGCCACATAAAAAAACAACCCTTCACTGTGACTACTACACATCCCTACGACAGCAGTGCACTTTTTCACCAAGTGTCTTCCTTGCTATTAGCAGCACATTTCCCATTGTGTCACTGCACATTTTTTTGTTTGGTTTGGGTCCACCATCTTTAGTGCCTTTTCCTTGTTTTTGTGAGATATTCTATATGCAGCTCAGGCTGAGCCTGCAGCCGGTCACATTTACTTAACTCCCATATTTATCTCAGTCCCCATGCATCACAGTGCAAGTTTAATGCATCTTGTCAGCCTACTACAGTAAGCTGTTCACAGACAGAGAATGGTGGTCCCAGATACCTGTTACTTTGCTAAGGTAAAATTTAAGTAAGTATTCTGAAATGACCTTTACCTTTGAACCCTTTCCTTTTGCATTGTTTATGACATCCTTTAATACCTCATCTCTGTTGTTCTATGTCTGTTAAAATCTAATGTACTTCACTTTGTATTGTTTTGGCGTTTATGACTATCCCTGCCAATGATTTTCCTGCTTTCTTGTATTGTTTTCTGATCTGATTTTGCGTTATGTAATGAGTCCTGTTTTTGACTGTTGATCTCTCAAGTATTTAGATGTTTTGGATTGAATAATCGTGTTTTGATTAAATAAAAAAAGATAATTCAAAGTGGATGCGTGACGCATCATTATCTGGGAAAGCAAAGTATTAAGTCAGATAGAGACACATACACAGAAAAGCAAAAAATAAGTTTTGTTAAGAAGCCGATTCCAATACTGACAAAGGCATGCCATCACTGCTGGAAAAGTTTGTTGAACATGCATTCTCTCTGTAAAGAAATCTTTTCTATTTTATTATTTTTTATTTCTGTTTGTCTACAGGGGTCAGTAGATTGTACCAAACTCTCTATTTAGTCATGACCTTGGCCCACTGAGGGGTAAACAGCTGCAAAACAATACATTGAAAAGCATCATTAAAACACCATTGAGGATAACTGCAGAATATTTAGGGAATACAAACATACGTAAACTGAAAGTCACGTTTTTTATTCTCATAAAATGTACCTCATTTTTAGAAAGCATATTAGTATCAAACTCATATTACTTGGTCATCATAACATCTTTACCAAACAATTACATCTTTCTGCCTTTTGTGTCACTTTTATCTTTTAAAAATGCAGACACAAATAATATGTATATCAAACTCTGTCTGATTATTTTTGTCTTTTATTATTTTTTTTACTAATGTAATTTTTTATGTTAAATGAATAATTCCATGACTGATCTTTTTTAGACATGAGTAAAAGGATAAAAGCAATATAGATAATTGGTTTAAAAGAGCATATCAATGTTTTTTTTTTTTGTTTTTTTTTTTTGGGGGGGGGGTCTGAAATACTCAGATAAAATCCATACAGATGAGTGATAACATGCAGTCTCCACACAAATGGTACATGGAGGGTATGTTTGAACCACACAGCTTGAAAATGTGAAGCGGAAACCTTAACAAGTAATCCACTGTACTATTAACAGGATGATAACATGTAGAAAAGGTATATTGTTGTGGTTGGAAAGGCCAGGGAGTACAAATATTAGTTCTCTAGTCAGACAGGGGCCATGAACTACCAGGGAAATGTCCACAAGTGCTTATGTCTTTTAGTGTGCATTACAGAGGTAGAACGCTACTGAAGCAATATGTGTAGGATTTACATGTGTTTATTTTACATTTATTTTGCATACAAGGGGTTTTATACATAGTTACTACATCAGTGTACAGTGGAAATGTGCTGTAATTCTACACAAACATAGGCAACATGCAATTCGAGGACATAAGCTGTACTTATGTGTACTGGCCGAAAAGTTGTAAAGAGCTTTGTAGGCAAATGAGTACATAATTAAATGTAAATGAAAATGTGTGTGCAATACATGAGACTTAACTGTGTAAGTTAATATTTACGCTCAGTCCTTTCATCTTGCTATATATTAGTGCTTGGTCTTCTGTTCTACAGCGTGACATTCCCCATGGGTCCACTACAACCCTTACACAGCACTTATCTGGATTAACCCAATGGCTGAGATCACCAGTGTCCCCTTCACTGCTGAAGGTAGTTTAGTAAGGGAGGACTAGAGGACCACCATAGCTGCTTCATGGAGATAATTTTTTTGCTTTTGATAGCCCTGTAATGGCTGCATCATTAAGGCTATGCCTGTCATGAGGTGCAACAACTGGGATGACTCTGCATAGGGCCCAAGAGTGTCAATATCTCCTAGCCTACCCACAGATTTTTATCCAACCTATCTGCACAATCTATGAAGGTGGAGCACTCCTACCATTCATGACTCACCCCCACCAGGAAAGATGGGAAGGATGGCAAAAACTTTTTAAGTTTGTCTGCTCAAAGGTGTATATGGCAAGACATCTTATTGTTCCTGTAATCACTCACCTAGTATTGTCCAGTGGTTATATGATATGCATGCCCACTGTCCTTGCCAGTATTGTCAGCCATTAATCGAACTTGGGTCACCTAGGGCAAAAATTAGGTATTATTCCTGCCTTTTGTGATTTACAGTCACAGTTTGCTACACTCATGCATGCTGCTCACTTGCCTAATAAGAAGTGAATCCATGCCAAGCTCATGCACCTGCATTTGTAGTGTTTATGTATGAGCATTCAGGTGCTAAATGGATATGTGCAGTTAGTGAATTAACTGGGATCCCAGGATCAGAGTAGGGGAACAATGCAGACTCGGGTATGATGGCATGCCATTGTGGAACCCTTACCAGTTTGTCCAGTGGGCGTCAGAAGCAGGCCAGAGGTCTGAAATACGAATGACAGCTTCATTATTAGTATGATATTAACATGTATAAAAATCTGCAAGGCTTTTATATATATATATATATATATATATATATATATATATATATATATATATATATATACACACACACCTTGCTGGGAATGGCAAACTATATTTTTTCCCTTGCAAATTTATTTAACAGTCATTTACAGAAATGGAGCTAGGATGGGACAAAGGGGGCAGCTGCCCTGGGCACAAGGTGTTGGGGGATGTAATTGACAGTTGCCGATGGGGCTTTATTGCAGTACAGGCATTCAGAAATGAATGCAGATAGTGGAATTGTGATCAGGACTAAAACACTTTGTGGGTTGTGGGTGGAACAGTACCAGGTAGCAGATGAATTCACTATGGCTTTGGTTATTTATTTTGTAATTCTTGTAGGTAACTGCAACGTAATATATAGCACTTTTATACATGTAGACTGCTGCTGGTGCATTGACACCTTTTGGTTTTACACATTTCATCCAGGAAACAGTAATGTACATAACAAAAATAAATATTTGTACTGCATTAACTGTGAGCATTCCAGTAGTTTTACAGATAACTACATGCATTGGTAAAGTATGGTAACTGGAATTACCCAACACTTCTGCCATGGATACTAACAAGAGCACAACGTACTGTACTTCATAGGGGGAGAATCAGGGAACTGCTGAACTACTTATTGGTCAAGAATGCTGATGCTATGGCATCTTTGCAGTTTGTTCATTTTGGCAAGGCCTCACTCAGATAAGTAGCCTTTTTTGCTCCTTTATATAGAGTTGAGGGGGACACTAGAAGGCAGAACTGCACAGGGTGCCAAATAACCTAGGTATAGTTGTAAACTCCACATGTACTTCTTGGAGAAACTGGAGACAGTTAGCCATGAGAAACTGTCGCATATTACTGAATGAGATAAACTTGTGCACTTGTGGCAGTAGTGACCATCTTTTAAAGTGAATCTTCCATTTTAAAGTGCCTATTGTAACTAAATGTTATAACAATTCATATTTCTGTCTTAACTGTATACTTTTAAAGCCATTTTATGTGTGTGTTTGTGTGTGTGGGGGGGCACTGAATGTCTACATGTGTATCTGTTGATGCAGTTTTACTGGCTATTTACTACTGGATACATTTTTGTTTAACAAACTTTTGTAACAAGTCATTTACTGGTAAAACCATGTTAGTGTGTGCTTAGAAACAAGCTGGCAGTTAATGTCTACTGAGAACATCTGTCTGCTAGTATCAAATGCCATTATCATTCTGAAGAGGGGGACCTCATCATCATCTTCTTTCCCGCTGGCTGTATGTTAAGACCTATGACATTTTCTGATGTTGATGTCTGTTTTAAAGTCTTTCACATGGTTGTATTTCCTCATATTTTATATGGCTTTTCATCTCCATCTTCTTCTTAGTCAGTGATTCAGTAATGGAAATGCCCATATGTCAAACATATAGATACAAAAACAAAAAAATCTTGCTATTTTCCCACTTTCTATAATTTTAAAAAAAGTTCAGTTACAGAGTTTCTGTTCTGAACTGTTTGTAAGTTTCTTGGAGGCCAGTGCTTACTTGGGCTAAATGGAAGTCTCTGTGTTCACCAGTGGCAGTGGTTAACACTGAGCAGCCTGCCTGTCCCTGTAGGAGTGGTTACTATCTAGAAACTGTAGTTTTATTGGCTATTTTGGGTCAATTCCAAACTCCTTGATCTCTCTCTCTTAAAACCCTGCAGCCGCGTGCTTTTGGCGTCTTTCCAGGCTTGATAGTTGTTGCTGAAGCACCTACCAAGAGGAGAAAATGCTGAGAGAAGAAAGGAGCCACTTTTGAGATTTTAAGAATTTTCTTCTGATTTATTTCTTAGAAAAACTGCATTGCCGCCTACTTTTCGGCATTTTCTTGCTTGCAAAAGTTGATATCTGTGTTAGAAACAGTATTTAGAACATACCTAGAGCCTGTTTATTGCATTTTTTGTGTTGCACTTAATTTAAAATCCTTTTTTCTTAAAATTGCATTTTACCTGCCTCTGACCTAGCACACACGTGTTGGGGTCATTTATTGCACTGTTCTGACTAGTTTGCTACTTGTGTGTCTCTACTATCCTTAAACAAAAACAAAAAAATCTTGCTATTTTCCCACTTTCTATCATTTAAAAAAAAGTTCAGTTCCAGAGTTGCTGTTCTGAACTGTTTGTAAGTTTCTTGGAGGCTAGCACTTACTTGGGCTAAAGGGAAGTCTCTGTGTTCACCAGTGGCAGTGGTTAACACTGAGCATCCTGCCTGTCCCTGTAGGAGTGGTTACTGTCTAGAAACTGTAGTTTTATTGGCCATTTTAGGTCAATTCCATACTCCTTGATCTCTCTCTTAAAACCCTGCAACTCTCTTTTTGCGCAGTCTTGCGCACAGAGCAGTGTCGGGCAGCGCCGGTTAGCTGGGGTATACTATTCCTGGCTCCACAAAGTCTGCGCTGCAAATTTTCCCTTAGAACTAGGCAAGCCTCAACTCAAGTGCTTCAGATCAACTGCTCTTATTGCAGCACTTGCATAACCCAAATCAGCACTTGTCCAAATCTCCTAGACAGCACTATTATTTTCCAAATCTCCTAGACAGCACTATTATATACAGCATAAGACCCTCGATTGTCCGCAAGACAAGTGAAATTTACTTTTCCAAGCATGTCCAGAAGTCAGCTTCAGGTGTACTCTCCAGTTCATCTGGTGGAATTGGGCATCCTGAGGCAATGTCACAACTGCCTGATGTATACAGACAACCCTCTCCTCTTACCTGTAGACACAATCACTTGTGAGAGATGCAAATACATGGCCAGACTGGAGGCTAAGCGCTCTCAACCCATGGCTGTAACAGACAGTCAAGAGGAGAAGAGACACACTAGCATCATACCACCAGTCACACATGGATCTACAAAACAAGCACTGGCAAAACATACACATAAATACACAAAAACATATTCGGAGGCACTAGGTACCAATCTGAAAAAGAAACAGTGCCCTCCAAAGCAGACAAGCAAGCAACCTGCGCCTCCAAACACAAGCCAGAAAACACATAATTCACCTCAGCAGTGTGCCTCACGACAGCCCCTAAGGCAAAACACCATACCCAACACGCTAGTAATAGGAGACTCTATAGTAAGGCACACAGATGTTCCACTCACCAGGCTTAACAAGGAGAAGATTACTGTCAGCTGCCTGTCGGGTGCTAGGCTCAGCCACATAACACAGGCACTTAGGACACCCCAGAACAAGTACAAGTATGACACTGTCATTGTACATGTTGGTGTGAATTATCTAAAACGTACCTCCCTGGACTACATGAAAAGAGACATTGAGGAGCTCTCTGATCATGTAGCCCAAGCTGGTATGACCCTGACCTTGTGTAGCATACTACCTTCACCTAGAATGATACCACATTACAAAGACAAAATGATCAATTTCAGCAATTGGCTAAGCTTCTGGTGTCATTCTAAGAGGATCCAGTGTCTGTCTGACTGGGATGACATGATAGACAAGCCTCACTGTTTTGCCAGAGATGGCTTGCACCTGTCACCCCTAGGCATTCAAATACTGGCCAAGGCTCTTGCTGTCCCCATAGCGCCTTTTTTAGGCAAGGCTCAAAGGACAAACCAACCACCGTAACCAGCACAGGTAACCAAAAACTAAGGGTAATGCTACTCAATGCCAGAAGTCTCAACCTCAAAATGCACGCACTTGAGGCACTCTTCAGTATGGAGAAAATCGATGTTTGTGCAGTGACGGAAACCTGGTTCAAGGCTCCAGAGAGCACCCCAGCACTATCAGGTTACAATTCATATCATACCTTCCAGCCTCAGTTACCGGATCACACTACAAAGGGTGGAGGTGTATCCATATTCATCAAGGATACCCACATCTCCAGTTTAGTAGCGCAGCATGATGCCCCAGAGATCATCCATGCGCAACTATCAGCAGGCAAAACCACATTTCAAGTCGTAGCCTGTTATAGATCACCCACCATGTCCCAAGATGCTCACTCAGCATTCCTTGAGGCACTGGAAAATATAAAGGTCCTATCCAACACCATAATTTTGGGTGATTTCAACTACCCTGGTATACACTGGGCAAACTACCAAAGTTCTAACTCCTATGCCCAGGGGTTCATAGAATTTATAAATTCAAATGCCCTTGAACAACTGGTATGTTCTCCTACTAGAGGGGACAACATATTGGATTTAGTCATCACAAATATGGGCGCCTATTGTACCACACCCTTTATCACTCCCTCTCTGGTCAGATCAGACCACAAACTGATAACCCTAGACATCCTCACCCTTCCACCTCCCCCAGTCAAAGAAACCATTGTCAAAAAGACTTTTCAAAGCAAACTTCAAACTACTTGCGTCAGAAGTGGAAAGCTTCACTATCCCCTTGCAAAAGGATAATGATATCCAGGATGCAGAATCCTACACCAAGGCACTTTATATACATCTTCAGGATTGCATGGACTGTGCTATCCCAAATAAAACCAAGACTCCTTCCTCAAGCAAGAAGAAACCAGTCTGGTGGACCCTGGCCATAAGCAAACTATACAATAAAAGGAGGAGACTTATACAAAAAAAGGCCAAATCTCAAGTAGAAAAATCTTCCCTGATCAGCTTTAGTAAGAAATTGAGGGTCCTCATCAAGTCAACTAAAGCCAATTTTGAAAAGAAAGTTGCCAAGGATGCCAAGGATAACCATACGGCCTTCTATGATTACATCAAAAACCTAAATGGCAATGCTCAGGTCTGTTCTGAGCTAGTACAAAATGGAACATATACACTGACCCCGCCAACATCTTGGCTGACAGGTTCAGTGCAAATTCCCCCCCCCCCCCTCACCACCTACAGGGCCTATTACTATTCCAGGGGATTGTGTAACTCCAATTATTACTGATACATTAGTTAAGAAGGCTCTATCTAAAGCTAAAAACACTGCTTCCATGGGACCAGATGATGTCCCGGGCTGTGTCATACGTGTGCTCCAAAATGAATTAACCCCACATCTGAATACCCTGTTCAGTCTCAGCCTCTCAACAGGATATGTGCCCATAGAATGGCGCACAGCAACGGTGGTTCCACAGCACAAGGGTGGGCCCACAACCGACCCTGGGAACTACCGACCAATAAGCCTGACCAGTCTGATCTGTAAGGCAATGGAGCGAATCATTATGGAACTTATAAATGGAGAGATTGGGAACCTCCAAACACTTGACCCCACACAGTTCGGCTTTGTCAAGGGCAGATCATGCCTCCTGAACCTGGTGGACTTCTTTGAGACAGTTACTCAGGCTATAGATAAGGGAAAGGAGGTACACACGGCTTACCTTGACTTTGACACCATTCGGGTATTATTGACAAACTCACCAACCTGGGCATAAACCCTTACATCACAAGGTGGATCGCAAACTGGCTCTCAGACAGATCCCACAAAGTAAGAATAGCGGGATCTATGTCCGAATCCAGACCAGTAACAAGCGGTGTGCCTCAGGGCTCTGTCCTGGGGCCCCTCCTGTTTGGCATATACTTCTCAGAAGTACAGGCAAGCACTAAAGGGCTGTGGCTGACCAAGTTTGTGGACAACTACAAATTGGGTGCTATAATGGAGTCGCCGGCCGACATGGATATCCTCCAGAAGGGCCTTAACGAGACTGATGCATGATGTCAAAGCCGTGGTCTCAAGCTAAATGCTAAAAAATGCGTAGTAATCCCCTTTGGAAAAAACAGAGTACCCGCGAACTACCACATAGGAGGTAACCCCCTAAAATCTGAAGTAGTAATAAGGGATCTAGGGACCCAAGTAGATAGTCAGCTTTCCTTTGATAACCATGTTGCCAAGGTGGTTAGAAAATCCTTTTATGTGACCCATCTGATCATGAAAGGGTTCGCATCAATATCTAAGGATGTAGTCGTGCCCCTCTACTCTTCCCTCATCAGACCCATTATTGAGTACAATGCACCAATTGGAATGTACCTGGCTAGGCATCTCCAGCAGCTGGAGAGACCACAGAGGTACCTCACTAAGAGGATTACTGGCCTTAAACAATTGCCCTATGCAGCACGATTGAAAAAACGAAGGCTTTTCTCTGTTGCATACCGCCTTCTCAGAGGCGATCTCTGTCTAACATACAGAGCCATGTCCAACCCAGAACTGTTGAACATGCTCCATCTTAGCAAAACCAAATCCACTCGAGCTACATGCTTTAGGGATATAAACCTCAGCACAACAAGGAATAGAACATGCTGGAGGGATATATTCCCTTCGCAAAGACTTCCCTTGCTATGGAACAAGGTTCCAATCTACATAAGACAGAGCCCCTCACTATCACTCTTCAAGAGGAACCTTGACGAGTGGATGGGTAATAGAAAGTTTACACCAGGGATCATACCAACAGCTCTACTAGATAGGGGCCAAGGGTACTAGCTGCTAGATCAAGGGCCTAGGGAACTAACCAAAGGGGCGGTGAATACCGCACAACGTGGCTGGGCTAATATATGCCTTCGGGCAGATAGCCCAGTTATCTACGTATGAACCTATACTCCCGATAGCTGGAGATATTTGAGTTGCTGTGCTGCGGGGGGGGGGGGGGGGGCAGACATGATTTTAAGCAGATTAGATCTTGTCAACACTTTTCATCAAAGCAATGAATGAAGACAAAACATTATGCACCGCATACCTTAACCTGGCCAAAGCTTTTGACTCAATTCCTCATTCAAGCATAGTAGAAAAATTAAATAAACTATGTCACCCAGTGGATTGCCAATTAGCTTACAGATAGGACACGCAAGCAATAATGCCTGACAGGATGTGTGCTAATGTGTAATAAACGTCTGCCCAGGGGTGTTATGAGGTGGGCCTCTACACCCCTGGAAGGGCGTTAATTACACATTAACACATACCCTGGAGGGGATTATTGCTCTTAGAGAATGGGCTATCTGTAAAATTGTTGTGGTTTACTTATTTTTTTTTATTACTATATTATTTTAAAAATATTTTTGATGTAAAGAATTCTTTTGCCTAATGTTTCAAACTTGCTGTAGTATAATGGTGTTAGAAGAAGCGTTTTGCATCTAAAATATAACATTTTAAATAAATAACCAGGTATTTACTTTATTTTTTGGTCCCTTACTCCTAAATCATTTGGTTCGTTGTCAGTCATTGGAGACTGAAGTTACTAAATGATGACATACATTTGAGTTTCAGACTTTTATTTCCTTCAGAAAATTAATGCTAACACAAATCCTTTATTTAAGCAACTTTGTAATTTTATAATAGCAGTAATTAAAATCTGTTTCTGTTTTAGAGCCTTTGTTCCCCCTTTATTTCAGGCTTTATCCAGATTTCTACAGCTTAAAGAACCACAGTATGCAAGCAGCAAACCTCTTCACTGCTGCTGCTGCCAGTGGTCATCTCACTCTCTTGCTCTCTCACACACACATACACCTGTGCTTCAGAAAATGCATGTCAGTGGAAACCCTGTTATTCTAGCAACTTTCTAAGTTTATAAGAGCAATATTTAAAATCCGTCCCTATTTTTGGTCCTTTGTTTCCCCGTTATTTGTGTCTCTGTCCAGATTTCTTGTGATAGGAGGTTGATACGTATGGTCGAGAGGTATGGGAAATCTCTTAACTGTGATACTGCTGCCAGGGGAAAGCTCGATCACTCTCACACACACACACACACACACACACACACACACACACACACACACACACACACACACACACACACCTCTTGCTAAACAGGAAAAGCACTGATTAGAAATGATTAGCACTGATTAGCTCTGTTAGAAATGCTACATCTAAAGAAATCCCAATCTCTCTGCACCACACGCTCCAGAGAACTCAACCTCATTACCACAATCAACAGAACATGCTGGAGGGACAGGTTCCTCACCCAGAGACTGCCCATGCTATGGAATAGACTTCCCATACATGTCAAGCAGAGCACCTTGTTGACCCTCTTCAAGAGAAATCTTGATGAGTGGTTGGGTAATAGAAAGTTCGCACCGGGGATCACTCCACTGGCTTTACTTGACAGAGGCACTGGGAACTAAGGTCGAGTGGCATGATGCCAGGGTAATCCTATGGGCTAAGCTTGTAAAGGCCCCAGGGCCATTAGCCTAGTACACACCTATGAACATATTAAGGAGTGTAAAATAATAGCTCAATCTGTCTCTCTCTCTCTCTCTCTTACTCTCATAAATACATTCACTCTCACACCCAGGCATAATCACACACACACAAGCTTTTTTATTTTGCACTCGCTAAACAGCTAAAGTGCTGATAGTGAGTGTAAAATAATGGCAGCCATTAGTTTTTTACTGTCTGAGCTCCATGGCAGCTTGATATGCTGCAGTGAACCGGTGGACTCATTTTTCAATGGGCATTACTTGAACATTAATACCCTACTGGAGAACGTTCATTTTCCAGTCTGGATGCTGATGTACAGTTTGCCCATTCTCTAAAGATAATTAAAATAGGGGAAGTTACTTCCACAAAGAAACCAGTGACCAATGGAGTCCCCCAGGGTTCTGTACTGAGACTTCTTCTGTTCGGCATCTACTTTTCTGAAGTAAAAGTTAATACTGAAGGGCTCTGGCTGATGATGTTTGCAGATGACTGAGCAGCCATTCAATCCCCAAATCACTTAGCCATCCTGCAGGAATATTTGTCCCAAATACATGACTGGTGCCAAAATCGTGGACTGAAACTAAATGCCAAAAATGCATTATTGTATCCTTTAGGAAGTCATCCACTCCAGGGAACTACCACATTGACATTACTCTCCTAAGAGATGACCCAGTTTTTTGGGATTTGGGAACTTATGTGGACAGTGGCCCAACTTTTGACCAATATGTATCCATTGTTATAAGAAATTTCATCTATATTACAAAGATTATAAATGAAAGGACTGTGTCTAAATCCAGGGATGTAATTGTCCCACTTTATTCAGTCCTCATTAGGCCAGTCATTGAATATAATGTCCCCTTTGGCATGCATCTGTCCAGAAATGTCTAACAACTGGAACATTCACAGAGATACCTTACTAAAAGGATACAAGGCCTAGACAACATGTCCTCTATGGACCTACTCAAAGCCCTATCACTATACTCAGCCGATCCATTACTGGAGAATTTACTGCACATCAGCAAGTGAAATAGCATCAGAAATACTATGTCTTGGGATCTAAACCTCTTCTACAATATCAACAGAACAGTTTGGAGGCCTAGGTATATCTTGCAGAGAATACTGCTGCTCTGGAACAGACTCCCCATTCACATAAAACAAAGTTCATCTCTGTTCATATTCAAGCACAACTTGGATCTATAAATGGGAAACAGAATATTTACCCCAGGACTGCCCCTGTACTACTAATGGACATAGGCAGCTCCTAAATGCTTCATCCCATGCATAGATACCCTCAAATTTTCTATGGTATGATCCCAGTTATTCTCATTAGGGGTAATATGTAATTATTGACCATGGAATGGGTAAGGCCATTCTGTAACCAAATGGGATAAGTTATTTTAAGCACAAAAGGGGAAAGTAGCTAGGCTTAAAATGGCTTACAAGGGTAACTAGCCTGGTACTTACCTATGGACCTATAAACAAGAAAACAAACAGGGCTGTATCAATGGCGTTTGGTGCCCACAGCTACATGGCAACCCTTCCTCTATCCCTGAGCAAGGCAGGCCTCCTGACTGATGATGGTCCTGTCCCACAGCTCAGTCATCCTAATCATGCCCCTCCAAACCCAATGATGGTGCCCCCCAACAGTTTCCTAGAAAAATATAGACATACAGAACTCCCACAGCACAATTGTATACTACTGGGTCTTTCTTTCTGTCTCTCTAAATTTTTTATATATATATATATATATATATATATATATATATATATATATATATATGTGTGTGTGTGTGTGCATCTATGTATGTTGAATTTGGAAAATGTGCCTTTCATGTATCGTAGCAGAACTCATTTATGTAGACATAGCCAATTTAACTGATGTAGCACACAATCAGTTTGGCTTTGTGAAGAGCAGGTCCTGTCTCCTGAACCTAGTAAGCTTCTTTGAAAAGGTTACAGAGACTGTGGGCAGTGGTCACTCCATGCACTCTGCTTATTTCAACTTGACCAAGGTTACTGACAAAATTGCCCATGTTAGTGTTACTGAAAAATTAGACAACTTATTGTAAACCTGAATGTTAACTGCTAATTTACAAATTGGCTATCCAACAGATCCCAGGTTGTGAAAGCTTCTTGTACCTCCGCTGACCATAAAATTATAACTAGTGGGGTATGACAGATATCATTGCTGAGCCCTCTCCTGTTTGGCAATTATTTTTCAGACATCCAAGCCAGTATCCAATCAGAGGCTAGCCAAGGTTGTTGATGATTACAAGCTGGAGCACTGGTGGTATCTGCTCATCCTCTGATAATAAACAACCCCAATAAAGGCTGGAATATGTACATATGTGGTGTTCAGAAAATGGCCTCAAGGTAAATGCAAAAAAGTGCAGCATAGTAGCACTCATAAAAAACCTACTCTTCCCTCATATGTTATAAGCGGTTCTCTTTAGACAGATCACAAGAGACCTGGGTACTTGTGTGAATAACTCTCTCTCTCATTTCATCATTATATTTCTTTCATAGTCAAGAAAAAATCCTTTTGTTTGACCCTGTTATGTTACAAGAGAATATCTGTGAGATACAAAGAAGATATCTTACAATTGTACTCTTACCCTATCAGACCCATCATCAAGTATAACAATGCCTGTAGCATGTATAAATCCAATCATATTGTTCAATTGGAAATGCTCCAGAAATAACCAAACCAAACAGTCAAACTGTGCCAAATGTTTCAGATATTTCTAACCAAGACAGCTAAAGGCCATGAATCACTTCAGCTATCCCAATAGATTAGCACAACTCTCTTTATAATCAGTAGCCTGCTGTATGCTCTGTAGTGGCATGTATCTCACTTTTTGAGCTATGGAAAACCTTATCCCATTTCACTTCTTTTTTCTTCGAAAAGACAGTGACTCTAAAAACACCCACACTAGTGACCTAAGGTACACCAGCTTATAAACAAGACTCACAGGAGGGATGGATTTCTAAGTTAATGAATTCCGAGACAATGGAATAATTTACCACTACTGGTCAAAAAGAATACTTTTCTGGTTACCTGTGAGGCTAATTTTGATGACTGGATGTGTAGACGCAAGTTTACTCTAGGGTTATTATGTCTGGCTCTGGTCAGATTGGGAGGTAAGCAATATTAATTACTTGAAAAGAGTGGCAAGAACTTTTAAGTGTGTCTAGTTAAAGGGGCATGTGACTCAACATTTTATGGTCCCTATGGTCATTTGTCTAGAAGTGTACCTTTGAAAATGATAGAAGTCTCAGCAGTAGACATGTTTAAATGAGCTTTGCCCAGTAATTTAAGTAAATGGTTATTGCAAAAGAATTGCAGTAAGTAATATACCATTTTCTGTGAAATAAAAAGCATCAATTAATGTGTTTGCTTCACTGTGGGGAAAGGGGTCAAATTGCAAAGTTATTTGTTGCTAGTACTAAAGAAAATACTAACTGCCAAAATCTGGAATGCATGTTTTAACTGAAGTTGTTCCATCATCTAGGATCATTTAATCATCCCTGTGTCATTGTGTTACTACTAGTCTAGTAGAATGTATTGTATTTTTAGAAGGGACAGAAGTTTAAGATCTGTTATTTTCTAAAGGCATGGTTCCTCTTGTCAAGGGCCTCTTGGTGTGTAAGCATCAGATCTGTAACAATTAAAATGATGGTAGTTTGCATTCATGGTGACAAAAAACAATATTCCCTTACACATGTAGAAATGGTAACTTTTCTTGGATTCCTGTTTTATTTTGTGTACAAACCCTTGATAGCTGATGTTGTCATTTTCATTTGTTCCTCAAAGAATGTGTTTGGGGTTTGGATCCAATCTTTGGATCTGACTTGGCCACTTTTTGGCAGTCTAGGATTTGACTCTTGAGCTCCTCCTTTTACCCATAATGCCCCTGATCAATGCTTTTCCCAAGATCTCTTTTTCCACCCTAGCAATCAGTCGGGATTTTGCATTCTCAAGCTCTAGACAGTTTATTGGTTACTTGTGAATGATATAATAATTGCCTTCCTCTCTTTACCCTGTTAGAGTTAGTTTAGACTTTTTTCTTCTACTTAGTGCAGACTCTATCCTACCATTGTTGGTAGACTTTCCCTTTTTTCTTACCTCTCCTTTGGTAGTCTTTGTACCATTGCTGATATTTTTCTTCCTTTGTTTTCTTTTCTTAAAAAAAAAACTTATTTGTTTCTTCTTAATTGTTTTTTGATTGTGGCTTTAGTATTCTGGTATGTCAGCCAGACCTACCAGTTTCAAGAAATGCACTTCCTGTGGGCATAAGATACCCAATTCTGATGCCCACAGGGAATGTATGTATTGTTTAGGCCCTGCTCACTTTCAGATTTCATGTGAAATCTGTGTGGGTTTTAATGCCAGGGCAGCCAGTGATACGCAGAATAAACTAATTTTAAAAGGTCTGTTGCCTGCTTCTTATTCTGCAGTTTCTTCTACATCAGGGGCTCAACCCCCTTTGAGAAGTCATAAGACTTTGGAGACCAGAGAGTCTAGAAAGTGCTCCCCTGTCCAATCTCCTTCTTCCACTCTGAGTTTGAAACCACCTTCAAAAATAAAAAAGGCCTCTGATCCAATCTTGTCAGATCCTTCTGTCCCTAAGGTCAAAAAGGTTTTGGATTGGACTTTGTCAGACCTGATTGCATGCCCAGGCAGGTCTCCTTGGGTTTGGTCTCTGTGCTTCTCTCTGGAGCTGGTATCTCCAAGATTGAGGACTCTTTTTCTGCAGAAGACTGCAAAAAATACTTCTTGTCCTCCCTCAGCATCCTCCTTCATCAGGTCTTTCCGGAGTCTTTCCAAGCATGATGTGGATAAGATGATGAGAAAGTTCCTTAGAGCTCAGGTCATCCAGATGGGGTCCTTCAAGCTCTGTCCTCCATTGGATCTATGAATTTTTAACCTTCAACACACCCTTTAGTGACTCCTTCTCTGACCCGACCTGTTGTTTTGGAGCTACCATATCCAAAGATACCAAGAATCGAGGCATCGCATCCAAGAATGTTCCCTTCCTCAACTCTGATTCTTTCCCTGATCCATTTGACTTGGAGTGTTAGGAAGCAGAACCAATCTCAGAGCTGAAGCACTGATGCCAGGTCTGGGGAGATGACTTTGGTTCATAGGTTCATAGGTAGGTACTAGGCTATCGGCCCTAGGGCCTACAAGCCCAGCCAAAAAGGTACCCTGGCTTTTGCCACCCAAGAAAATTATTTTCCTGTGCCATTGTCGAGCAGAGCTACAGAAGTGATCCCTGGGGTGAATTTCCTATTTCCCATCCAATCATCAAGATTTTTCTTAAAGAGTGCTAATGAGGAGCTTTGTTTGATATAGATAGGTAGTTTATTCCAGAGTATGGGAAGTCTCTGGGACAGAAAGCTATCCCTCCAGCATGTTCTGTTTATTGTGGTGACAAGCTTTAAGTCCCTAGAGTGTGTAACTCGGAAGGATTGGGATTTCTTTAAGTGGAGCATGTCCAACAGCTCTGGGTTTGACATAGCTTTGTATGTTAGGTAGAGATCACCTCTGAGTAGGCAATGTGCGACAGAGTAAAGCTGGAGTTTTTTGAGACGGTCTGTGTAGGGCATCTGTTTGAGACTACTAATCCTCTTTGTGAGGTATTTCTGCGGCCTTTCCAGTTGTTGTAGATGTCTTGTGAGGTACATACCAAAAGGGGCGTTATACTCTATAAGGGGTCTAATGAGTGATAAGTAGAGGGGAACAATGACCTCTTTTTTTCTGGATGAGAAACCTTTTGTGATGAGGTGTGCCAAATTGAAGGATTTCCTGACTACTGTGGCGATGTGATTATCAAAGCAGAGACTACTGTCCACCTGTATCCCAAGGTCTCTTATCACACTTTCAGTGTTAAGTATACTACCGCCTATGTTGTAGTTCATGAGTACAGAATTTTTACCAAAGGGGATGAGAATGCACTTTTTGGCATTGAGCTTGAGGCCATGGCTTTGACACCAGACATCGGTCTCAGTGAGGCCGTTTTGTAGGATGTCCACATTGTTAGGAGTTTCGATTATGGCTCCTAGTTTGCAGTCATCTGCGAACTTCATTAGCCAAAGATCTTCTGTGTTAGCCTGTACTTCAGAGAAGCAGATGTCAAACAGGAGAGGACCCAGGACTGAACCCTGTGGTACTCCACTTGTCACTGGTCTGAAGTCAGATTTGAAGTCTGCTACTTTCACAGTGTGGGTTCTGTCAGTGAGCCAGTTGGCAACCCATCTTGTGACATAGGGATTTATACCTAGTTTAGTGAGTTTATCTATAATTCCAGAGTGGGGGATGGTGTTGAAAGCCTTGGCAAGATCTAGATAGGCTGTGCGAACCACCTTACCCTCGTCTACGGCTTTGGTGACTGCTTCAAAGATGTCTATCAGGTTTAGAAGACATGATATGCCTTTTACAAACCCAAACTGGGTGTGGTCCAGACTTTGGAGATTACCAATGCCTTTGTTTATAAGTTACATGATGATACGTTCCATGGCCTTGCAGACCAGGCTCATCAGGCTAATGGAGTGGTAGTTCCCGGGGTCCGTGTCACCTCCCCCCTTGTGGAGTGGGATAACCATTGCTGTGTGCCATTCAGCGGGCACAAAAGCCTGAGGTGAGGCTATGATTGAACATGGTACTTAGGTGGGGTGCCAGTTCGTTCTGTAGTTCATGTAGAACGCAGCCTGAGATGTTGTCTGGTCCCATGGACGCTGTGTTCTTGGCTTTGAAGAGTGTGGTTTTTACCTGTGCAGCCATGATTACAGGAACTTTGCATTCTTCCGGTATAGAGATGGGCCCTTTAGGGGGTGAGAGGGGGGTAAAGTTAGCACTGAACCTATCTGCCAGGATGTTAGCAATATCAGTTGGGGCTGTATATTTAGTGCCATTGTGCTGTAACTCAGAGCAGATCTAAGTATTGCCATTGAGATTCTTGACATAGCTATAGAATGCTTTGTGGTTGTCTTTAGAATCAATGGCAATTTTGTTTTTGAAACTAGCTTTGGAGGATTTTATCAGGGATCCTAGCTTCTTACTGAGGCTGACCAGGGAGCTCCTCCACTCTTGGGATTTTACTCTCTTTTGCAACAGTTTCTTCCTTCTGTTGTACAGTTTGTTTATGGCAGGGGACCACCAGATTGGCTTCTTTTTTTGGAGGATAGCGTCTTGGTTCTGTTTGGGATAGCATGATCCATGAACTCTTGTAAGTGCTTATAAAGTGCAATTGTGTAGGATTCAGTAGTCGTAACTGTATTGTCCATCTGCATGGGTGTCATGAAGTTCACCACTTCTGTCTTAAGAAGCATGAAGTTGGCTTTGGAGAAATTTTTTACCATGGTTTCCTTAATGAGGGGTGGGGCAGGATGTGGATATCTAGGGTGATTAGCTTATGGTCGGATCAGACCAATGAGGCATTGACTTCAGGTGTGGAACATCAGTCACTCATGTTGGTAATAACTAAGTCTAGGATATTGTTGCCTCTGGTGGGGGTGTGAATAAGTTAATCCAGGGCACTAGAGTTTATGAATTCCAGAAAGCGTTGAGCAAAGGAGGTGGTACATGAGTAGTTTTCCCAGTTAATCATGGGGTGGTTGAAATCACCCATTATTAGGGTGTTTTGTTGAACCCTAATATTTTCCAGTACATCAAGAAAAGAGGAGTAGGAATCCTGGGCCATGGTGGGGGATCTGTAGCAAGCTACAATTTGGATTGCAGTTTTGCCCAGAGTTAGCTGCACTTGGATAACCTTGGATGCATTATGTTGAGCAACTAGCTTGGAGGTGTGGATATCCTTAATGAATATGGACACACCTTCGCCTTTGGTGTTCTGGTCCAGGTTACATGGCCAAAAGGTGTGGTATGAGTTATAGCCTGGTAGTGCAGGGGTGGTCTCTGGAACCTTGAACCAGGTCTCAGTCACTGCACAGATATCGATGTTCTCCATTTTAAGGAGTGCCTCGAGTGAGTGAATTTTGAGATTTAGACTTCTAGCATTGAGTATCATCACCCTCAGTTTTTGCTTGCCTGTTTTTGTTATGGTGGTGGATTTGTCATTTGAACCTTGCCTAAAAAGGGCACTATAGGGGCGGCAAGAACCTTAGCCAGTATCTGGATTCCCAGGGGTGACAGGTGCAGGCCATCTCTGGCAATGCATCATGGTCTGTTGACCATGTTTTCCCAGGCAGACAGATACTGGATCCCTTTAGAATGACACCAGAAGCTTAGCCAATTGTTGAAATCAGTCATTTTGTCCTTGTACTGCGGTATCATTCTTGGTGATGGCAGAGTGCTACTCAGGGCTAGGGTCATACCTGTCTGGGCTACAGGATCGGAGAGCTCTTCCATGTCTCTTTTCATATAGTCCAGGGAGGTATGTCTCAGGTCGTTCACACCAACATGGACAATGACAGAGTCATATTTGTACTTATTGTGGAGTGACCTGAGTGCATGGGTTATGTGGCAGATCCTAGCACCCAACAGGCAGATGACAGTAACCTTCTCCTTGTTTAGCCTGGTGAGTGGGACATCAGTGTGCCTGACTATAGAGTCACATATGACTATTGTGTTGGGTATGTTGTTTTGCCTTATTGGCTGTGGTTGAGTGGCACACTGAGTCTGCGGGCTATGTGTCATTTGGGTTGTGTTGGGGGGTGGAGGTTGCTTGCATTTCTGCTTTGGAGGTCTCTGTTGCTTGAGCAGATTATTATTGAGAGCCTCCATGAATGTTTCTGTGTTTCTATGTGTGGATTTTGGTGGTGTAGATTTAGTGAGACTGTGATGAGTGTGGTGTGGTGCAAGTGCTTACCTTCTCTTCTTGACTGTCAAGTTCAGTCTTGTTTGGAGAGAGCTTTACCTCCAGTTTGGCTAGATAAGTGCATCTCTCACAGGTTGTAGTGTTGGGTGGTAGGAGGAGAGGGTTGTCTGTGTACATGAGGCAATTTCGACATTACCCCAAGATGCCCAGATTCATCAGATAGACAGGAGAGAACACTGGGAGCTGACCCTTGGACATGCCTGAATAAAAAACTGTTTTCCTCTAGATCAATGAGGAAAGTGCATACAAAAGCTGTTTTTCTTTAAGCAAGTGAGGAAAGTAAGTACCAAAACTGTTTTCCTCTAGGTAATGAGGAAGGTTGAGTGCTGTAGTAATTAGTAGCTTATTTAGTGCTTACAAGTTCTGAAAAAGTTCTGATCATGAATAAGCAAATTCAAGTGCTAAAACTAAGAATCTGTTTCTGGACTAAACTAGTTACAGGAAAGGGGGGAAACAAGTGCAAATGTGGGCTTTTAAATCAGAAAGTTGAGAGAGATGGAAAAACTGCCCAAACGGCCAATAACTACAATTTCTGGGCCAGAACCACTCCTTATGTGGTAGATAGGTTACCTAGTGCTTACCACTCCCACAGATAAGCTAGAAGGCTTCCATCCAACACAGAAAGCTTGGGGGGGGGGGCTCAGAAGCTTACATACAGTCCTGGATACAGCAAATCTGAATCTGGACTACACTAGTTACAGAAAAGGTAGGAAACAGGCTTAGATTTATATATATATATATATATATATATATATATATATATATATATATATATATATATATATACAGAAAAGTAGCTAAAACAGCAGTAAAAACAATTCAAATGCAGTGCAAGCTAGCACACTTGAGTATCTAGCAATGTTAGACCAAACAGTTTAAAAAATGCAATTAAATTAAAAATGACTAAAAACAAGTGCAGGAGGAGTCTATTAGGTAGAATGAGGTAAGTAGATGGGACTTGGGGGAGTGTTCCAGATCAAATCTATAGTCGGAGTGGGGAACTGCAAAAGCCTCCAAATTTAAACAAGACAGGAATAGGGAAGGTGGGTAGGGGGAAAAAACAACACCTTCAGCAGAGATCTGAAAAACTATACAGTGAAGCAAAAATAACAGTGCACAACTCTGAAGTTAGCCAGCAATGATATAAAATTAGTCAAGCAACAATTAACAGTACACAACTCTGAAGTGCCAGAAAAATATACTTAGCTCTGTATATCTCCAGATAGTTTGAAGAGCACTCTGTCAGGACACAGGAAGGCTCCAGCAATGATATGCAGGCTGTTACTAACAGGGTCTAATTTTATGCAAGTAATCCTTCAGATAGTCAGATAACACACAGGATCTAAAACCAGTTATACCAACTTAAGACACAGAGAGATAGTGGGAGGTAGAGAAAAACAACACCTTCAGCAGAGATCTGAAAAACTATACAATGAATCTAAAATAACAGTGCACAACTCTGAAGTCAGCCAGCAATGATATAAAATTAGTCAAGCAACAATTAACAGTACACAACTCTGAAGTGCCAGAAAAATATACTTAGCTCTTGACTCCGAAGATTTCCAAGCAGTTGCTTCCCCTTGGTGCCTCGGCATTGGACGATTTGGATCTGATTCCCTCTTCTAGGGCAGAACCCAGAGGGAGTGGAACATTGGCTGATCCAAGAGCTTTGGCTCCATGAAGACAGATTTCTACTTCTCCTGGACCTTCTGCCTTCGAGGTAGTTGAAAGGGTTTTCTCCTATCCAGCGGATTCTTCGGCTATCACCTCTTTGCATCCTATTCTCATTCCTCCTCCGGATTTCAATGCTAAGTCTCATCATCTTATTCCATATGGGCAGCCAACCTGTAAGAGCTTCCAGACAGTCCCTGCACAGGGACTTTCCCTTTCTTCTGATCCTTCTCCAGAGTATCCCACTGAATAGGTTCCACGGATGAAACCGTGCAAAAGAAGGCACTTAGATTCCCCTCAGGAATCATTTACAAAAAACACTGATTTTGATTAAGGGGAAGGGTCCCCCAGATCTCCACCAGAAGATATCTCATTTGGAGACATTTAATAAATCCTACTCAGAAAAGATGGATGATCTTCCCAGAACCCTTCTGAGGAAGAATTGGTTTTCCTGGAAACTTTTGCATCTGGCCTGTCTACATCTTGGGTTATCCCCCCAGTGGATGAGCCTGTCGACCTTGTCTCCTGCTGGGCATGGAAGGAGCTGGACTTTATAGAACCCATCCCCAAATCCCTGGATAAGATCCTCCATGCACCACCAGACAGGCAACATTGGTCCAAGGGGATTTCTGTAGATGCCATTTTTGTAGCTACAGCCATGAAAAAGGAGCTAGTTGAACAAAGCTCCTCCATCCATCCCCTAACAGAGAGTCTAGGGCTTTGGACAGATATGGAAAGTGATTATATGCATCAACAACCATTGCTATAGGATTGTTAAATTGCCTGACACATTTTACAATGTTACAGAGGGACTTAAAGGAACTCTCTAACTCTACCCCTGGGTCCATGTCTGTGGAGGAGGTTGTGATGACCGTGCCCTGGCCCAGCAGTCAAGGAGCCTCAATCCTCACCACTAACACCAGGGAGGTCATCTCCTAGAAGAGAAATGGATAACTAATACACACAGTAAAGTACAATTTCCCTTATGTGTACATAGAGATCACAGTCAGTCTGGGAATGGTTGCTCCCTTGCTCACCAGGTCCCCAATAAGACTCCCCACTGGCACAGCTATAGAGTCCAGGTCTCAGCCTAACTGGGAAAGCTAAAACCTCCAGTTCCCTCTCTGTCCAACCAGTGCTTCGTGTCCCTGCCAACGCTCACACACACACACACACACACACACACACACACACACACACACACACACACACACACACACACACTTTGAGGTAAGTATTTATACAACTTCACAGCACTCCTGGGAAAGGCTGACACAGTTTCTCCAACTGTGCCCCTTTGCCCAGACTATACAGTAGTAATTACTGCCACCACCCAGTTAATAATATCCGCTACTAAAAAGCCCTTAAAAGGGTGTCCAATTATTACTGTGCAATATTAATATCCAATGGTCATGTGACTATTCAGTCTAAGGCTTATTGGAAGGGCTTATACAATAAACTCTATAAATATATAATGTACTCTAAAGCATAATTTA
Source organism: Protopterus annectens (assembly GCF_019279795.1). NCBI lineage: Eukaryota > Metazoa > Chordata > Ceratodontiformes > Protopteridae > Protopterus > Protopterus annectens. The sequence continues at coordinate 74,102,575 of NC_056732.1, read as the reverse complement.
TCTCTACACAAATCAGCCACAGGTAGAAGGTTTTAAAAATATTTAATAATAAATAATTAAAACACAAGACAAAACTACTATACCACAGATATATCTAAGAGTTTACAGATCACACAGAAACTTAAAATAATACAGTAGGACAGGTCTGATTTCAAATAAAAATACCTAATTAGTCTTTACTAGCTTTAACTATTCCTACAAGAAATCACAGTGATAAAAACTTACATGTGAGCATAACCAGAGTCCTTTTGATGGGTCCTCTCTTTTTGGGACCACCATTAAAGAGACACTTTCCCATAGTGAAAAAAATCCATTTTTCTACCCCACTGAGATCTTTCTTAAGAAATCAGAATGGTGGTAGGGCCTTTTCAAGACTCTACAAAGATTTTGCTTTCTAGAGGTAGCGGGGGAAATAATTATAATAATGGAAGATGCTTGTCAAAGTGATGTGTACAAGATACTTGTATTACAAATGTATCGGAACTGTATGGCATTTGAATATCAAATTGATTTGCACAGATGGTTATGCTACAAATGTATTACAGCTGTATGGCATTTAAATACCAAATTGACTTGTACAGATGCTTATGTTACAACTGTATTAGAACTGTTTGTATATATGTTAGCAAAGGACCCTGGAAGAGCAGAGATTAACTAGCTAGCTTAGTTTAAGAAAAATAAGGGAAATGTAAATGAGCTGTTAAGCAATTAAAATATTACCCCACTATGCTGAATAGGACCAGAAATGGTAGGTCTGGAAGAACCCTTTGTTCATTAGCTCAGTAAAAAGTGGGAAAGCCCCAGGCACTGTTATAAACATTTAGATGTGTATTGTAGCCATATATGCTAAATTCCTGTCTTAGCTTCAAAAGGGGATACTGTGAGAACCTAATTCAGGTGACCAGATTAGGTCATTCTGCCAACCATCTTGGAAATTAAGTTTTAGATATTACAGAGAGTGTTCTCTCAGTATTGAGTATTCTGTCTTGGGCCTGACAACAAGAAGGACCATTCACCACATCATCTGCCTTGCTCTGTTAAGTAAGCAGGGAATAGTAATTCTCCTAGATTCAATCAGGAAAGTATAGTGAAGCTTAGTTTAGATATTGTTTTTCTTTATTTGTCTGAGTCTGTCCATCAGTGTTATTTTCAATATTTTCTGTGATTTGAACTCTGTAGTATACTGTACATTTATATTCTGTATTTTAATGTTCTTTTATTATTTATTATTAAATATATTTAAAACTTTTATTGTGGCTGGTCCCTTTTAGAAAGTATTTAACCTTTGAGAGTGCTTACATTTATTTGGTGACACTGCGTGGGACACTCCTGAAGGCCTAGCTGTCTTGGGCAACTACTACCATTTGTATTAGTATTAATATTACACAGTATAATTGGACATCCTTTGTTAAGGGCCTTAGAGTAGCTGATTGTGGAGTATCTGCTGGCAGTGAGGCAGTGATAACCACCTTATACTATGGGGAGAAGGGGGCACAGCAGGTAAATCTGTGCCAGCCTTTCCCAGATATGTGTGTGTGTGTGTGTGTGTGTGTGTGTGTGTGTGTGTGTGTGTGTGTGTGTGTGTGTGTGTGTGAAAAATCATATCTCACAGAGTGTGTGTGAGCTACACGGCACAGGGTCACAAAGCACTGGGTTTACAGAGAAGGTGCTGGAGGACTTGGCTTGGACATTCTGGCTAAGAACCTAACCCTACAGCTGAACCAGTGGGAGTTTTATTGAGGACCTGGAGGGAGACAGATAGAGAGATCCAGACCCCAGATTGAGTGTGTTCCCTGTGTGCACTTAAGGGAAATTGTGCTTATGGCAGAGAGATCTGCATCTAGAAATACTGAGTGTATCCATTTGTATTCTAAGTGCACGTCCATCCCAGTGTCAGTGGTGAGGATTCGGGCTTCTGGATTACTGGCACATAGAGGTATCATCACACAAGGATCTTGAGATTCTTTCTCGGATAGACTCTTCCAGCATTCCTGAAAGGTTGCTCAACTATTCTTCTCTGGAGACAGTTGGGAGATGCTTGTTTTTGCACCCAAAAGCCTGGGCAGCCATCACAAAAGATGCATCAGTGCAAAGAATCATATCCAGAGGATATTTTATTCATGTTTTACAAACCCACTGAGGATAAGAAAAAATCTCCTCAATGTTCCACCCAATCAGTGGAAGCAAGTCACCCTGGAAATCCAAAAGCTGCTAGACAAAAGAGTCATCCCAGAGGTCCCACCAGACCAAAGACGATTCATTTTTTACTCAAGGTTTTTTTATTGCCAAACAAAACAGGGGACCTGAAACGCATCCTGCATCTCAGTTATCTACACCAATTCATAAAGAACTCCAAATTCAGGATGGCCACTGTTCAGTACATTCTGATGTTGCCCCAGAAAAGCATCTAGATGTGTTCTGTACATCTGAAGGATGCATACTATCACATAAAAATGAATAGATGATTCTGAAAATTCCTTCATTTCTGGCTGGGAGCCAGTCATTATCAGTTCAGGGCCCTGCTCTTTGGTCTCACCACAGCCCTCAGGGTGTTCACCAAATATATGACAGTGGTTGCAGTTTATCTAAGACTGCATGGATTCAGTGTGTTTCTTTATTTAGATGACTGGCTTCTCAACCAGACATCTATTGATAACAGCCAGAGACTTTCTTCTTCATTTGACTCACTCTTTAGGTATCACCATAAATCTTGCAAAATCCAAACTTCAACCATTAGAAGTCTTGAAGTTTATAGGGGCTCACCTAGACACAGTGAATCTTTAGCATTCTTACCACAGAGCAGAATTCTTACTTTAAGTTTACATGTTAGTCAGGTTCTGTCTCATCATTTTCCTCCAGCCAAGCTTGTTTTAAGAGCTCTGGGATCAATGGCTGCTGCAATCACATTAGAGTTGCAGGCCTTCCAGAACTCTCCCACTCTGGGGACAATTACTATTCCAACAGACAATATGTCAGTGGTTTGGTACATTGACAAACAGGGGGAACCAGATCTTACCCTATTTGCTGAGAAGCAATGGGAGTTTGGCAATGGGTGATCTTATCCAACTGCTTTCTTATAGCGATGTAAATTCTGAAGAAATCAAATGTACTAGCAGACAGGCTCAGCAGAAATTTTCTGATGCCTCATGAGTGGTCTTTCAATCAGTCAGTGGCAAACATGACCTTTCACCATTGAGGTCAACCATGCTGTGACCTTTTTCCCTCTTCCCTCAGCAACAAGTGCAGGAGGTTTTTTGCCCTAATTCCCCCCCCCCCTCAGGGACAGTCATTGAGAGATGCTTTAGTTGCCATTTGGCCTTCCGGTCTTCTTTATGTTTATTTTCCCTTACTCCTAATTCCCAAGTTTCTTCAGAAAGCTTTTAGGTTGAAGAGCAAAGTGATCCTCATTGCCCCCTTTTGGCCTTGGCAGATTTGGTTTCCATTCCTTTGGTCTCATCTAATATGTTCTCCATGGACACTGGACCCCATTCCAGATCTCCTCTCATACCCATCAGGCCTGACTCATCTGGACATGTCAGGCCTCAAATTGACCATATGGTTTCTCCAATTCCAATGATTGCTAGACAGTCCAGTCTTTCCTCTCCTGCTAGAAGAATTTAGTTTTCATCTCAGAAACCCTCTACAAGAAAGATTTATAGAAGTAAATGGAAGAGATTTTCCTTATGGGCTCAGCAGAGAGGTTTGGATCCTTTAACTTCCTTTTCAAGGTGGGGCCAGTTTTTCTACTATTAAAGCTCAACTAGCTGCCATTTTGAATTTTCACGTCAGAGATACTTTCTCTTTGGCATCATCTAAGCTGTGTAAGGCATTTCTTAAGGGTACTTTTTTACTTAGGCCACCTATTAAGGACCCTATACCACCTTGGGATCTTACTTTAGTTTTACATAGTCTGATGAAGTCATTTTTTGACCCCTCTGCAAAAGTGTACCTCAATTTTCTTTCTTGAAAAACAGTTTTTCTTGTTGCCATAACTTCGGCAAGGTGAGTCTCTGAACTCCAAGCTCTCTCTTCAAATCAACCTTAGTTGGTCTTCCATAAGGACAGAGCTGCCTTGCATACAAATCCATCCTTCTTACCCAAAGTTTCATCAGAGGCAAACATCAATCAAGTCATCAGTTTGCCAGTTTTCTTCCCTAAATTTGAGAATAAATGAGAATACATGCTCCATTCTTTAGATGTACATAGGCAACTTAATTTCTACCTTCAGAAAATGAACGAAATTAGGAAGATTGATCAATTATTCATTTCCTTTGCCAAACACAAATTGGTAGACCTGTCTCAAAAACAATAGCCAGATGAATAACTAATTGTATTTCTCATGCATACTCCTTAAAAGGATTATCCCTGCCAAGACAACCAAAAGCTCATTCAACAAGGTCAATGGCTACACCATCTGCTTTTTGGTCCAGAGTCTCCATTGATGATATTTGTGCAGTTGCCACTTAATCTAAAGCTCATACCTTTGTGGCTCATTATAAATTGGACATCATCTCCAGGAATAGAACTGCATTTGGCTCTGTTGTACTTCAGAACATCCTTCCATGAGGACCACCCAAGATTATTGTAGCTGGGAACTCTGTCCCATTCATTGAGGAATGAATGAAAATGAGAACATCAGATATTTAAGTTATGTACTTACCATAACTATAGATCTGAGTTGACCATTTTCATTCTTCCTCAACTTCCCTCCCACCTTCCCCCTTCTTTGTCTTTGAGAATGACCTGGTGGAGTTTGTCAGGAACCATTGTTCCTGTCTGAGCCCCTGTTCTGTTCTAATACATCTTTTTCTGTCAGTATTATGGTTATGTTATATTTTTTCAAATATAACTTAGAGGCGGCAAACTCAATCTGAGGTAACGGTGGTACACCAGAAGGTGTAACACTCTCTGTATGCCCTTTGGGCTCACTCTGCTCACCTACCCTGCCCACAAATCTCACCCGCCCCCACTACCTGTACTTTTATACATCCCCGACTCCTCTCCACCCAACACCTCTCCAATCACAATACACCTAAGCCAAACCCCACCCACCTGTAGATCTACATCACCCCAAACATCCACCCCTCCTACAATGCTCTACACAACATTTCTCCCTATAACCCTATTTCCCTACTAATCTATTTCTCTCTTCTCTTCCCTATCTCACACTTTTCCCAACCCTTGTCATAACTCTCACACACACTCCACTATATCTTACCATCAACTTCACTTCCGATCCTACTCATCTGTCTCACATGAACTCTTTACCTGTAACCCAATCTATTTTTCGAACCAAATCTGCTCCCAACCCAACCTCCTGTACTCCCCTCTTAAATGTGGTACCAGAAAATTACTACTCTCACACAACCCAAGCTATCCTTGCCCAACACACTGCCTCACTCTTCTGCTCCACCACACCTCTCTCTCACTAGCTGGTGACATCCACCCCAACCCCGGACCTATCTCTAAAATCAATCTCACCAAACCCTCCACTCAACCCACAAACTCAAAGTCCATTCGCCTTATAACACTTACTGCACAAAGCCTAAAAAAATCCCTAACTTCCATGCCTGGTTCTCCCATAACCACCCTGACATTACCACCATTTCTGAAACCTGGCTAAAAACCTATATAAAAGATAGTAAAATCCTACTATCAGGTTTCCAAATCATTCGCAATGACAGAGCCTACAAAAAAGGAGGTGCAGTAGCAATAATCTACCCCACCTCCCATACCATAACTCTCTACTCTAATAAAATACCAATCTTTGCCAATGCTGAAATTATAATAGGTTTACTAAAAATAAACAACCACAAGTCCATATGTATCACTGCCCACTATACTCCCCCTGGCAATAATATCAAAGCTCTTGAAAATATCCTGTCCTGGTTTTCCTCCAATATAAGAAATTAAACCTATATACTCGGTGATACCAGCATCAGCTGGAATACTATTAACTCTGAAGCCCTGTCCCACACAATCAACCTGTACAATTTCTCCCAACTAATACAATTTCCAACCAGACCAAATAAAGATGGTATCTCTGGTACCATCATTGACTGGATCCTAACAACTTACCCAAACCTTATCAGCAGAGCCGGAACATTAGCTGATCCTCTCAACAATCACCTACCAGCCTTCGCCAACCATCTCCCATCTCCACTGCATAAACACTACTACATCCAAACCCGCAACCTCTCCTCTTTCAACCGTCTAACTTTCTCTGAATGCTTAAAGCATACTGACAGGTCCTCTCTAAAAACCCTTCCTCTAGATGATCCCATTTCCTACTTTAACCACTCATTCCTTTCCCTTCTCAATCAGCAAGCCCCCCCCCCCCCTGAACCAAATGCATCAAAACCAATCCCTGCCCATGGTTATGAAAAGATACTAAACTAGTCTTGCACCAAAGGGACACAAAATGGAAACAATATCAAAAACATAAAAAGCCTAACACCCTCCTAGAGTATAAGTAACTACGAAACTCTGCAAAAAACTAATAATTAAAGACCGCAAAGCCCACTACTCCGAACTCCAGTCCTTGCACTCAATAAATCCCCAACAATTCTGGGACTCCATCTCATCCATGCTGCATCCCAGTAACAAAGAAAACCCCTGCCCAGACCCCAGCCTCTCCAACCTTGAAACAGCCAGCCAGTTCAACTCATTCTTCATAGACTGCATAGCTAAACTATCAGCCTCCACCCCCTCCTGCCCCAACTACCACTCCGATCATCAACCTTTCTCCACATCCTTCTGCCTCAAGCCCATCCCCACAAGCACTATAAAAAGACTTCTACTCAAACTCAAACCCTGTCGCAATGCACCTAACAACCTTACACCCACCTTCCTCGAACAATCTGCAGACAGCATTGCCTATCCCATCTCTATTCTTATAAATAGATCCATACAGGAATAATACGTCCCTTCTATCTGGTGCCATGCATATATCATCCCCCTCCACAAAGGTGGCAAAAATACTGATACCACTAACTTCAGGCCTATTGCCATCCTTTAACCTCTTTCTAAAATACTAGAGAAAACAATACAAGCACAAGTCATAGCACACCTAACACTAAACAATCTCCTCTCCTATACCCAACATGGCTTCCACCCTGGCCACAGCACCATGACTGCCCTTCTTTCCTTTCTTGAAACCATAAACCTCGAACACAACTCAGGCAAGTTTATATCCACACTATTCCTAGATCAATCAAAGGCCTTTGACACCACCTCACACACACTACTTAGATTCCAACTCTCCACCCTACACCTCTCTCCCACCACCATTGCCTGGTTTTCCAGCTACTTGTCAACTGCCAACAAGCTGTCCAATGGAAAACTTCAACCTCCCTCTTCCTTTCCACACCCACAGGTGTCCTACAAGGTTTTGTTCTTGGCCCTATTCTCTTCAACCTATTCATTAACAAGTTTCACCAATCCATCCCAGACTCATCTATCATCTAATATTCAGATGACTCAACAATCATCTGCTCAGCCTTCTCCCCTTCAGAGCTCCTAGCAAAAACCCAATTAACCTTTTCCAAAACAGAAACGTGGATGCAGTCTAACCATCTGGCACTAAATGCAAACAAAACCAAACTAATGTTTTTTTACCCTACCAAAAACTCCATTGACAAATCCACATTCACCATACAGAGCCAAAACAACACCCTCCTTGAAATCATTCCCAAAATCAAGCTTCTTGGCATAATTATTGATGAAGAACTAAAATTTGACACCCACCAAAAGTTAGGTCTCCTCTACAGGCACAACTGCTTCCTACTCCCCTCCCTAATGTATGGTGCCCCTCATTTCACCAATCTCCATCTTGGCCTTCAGTCCACACTTGAATCCTGCTACCACAAGATCTCCAAATTTGCAACCAGTTCAAAAAAATCATCCCACCACTGCTACTCCCTCCTCACCCTCAGCTGGCTTGAACTACCCAACTACCTCAATTACGTATAACTCACCACTGCCCACAAGCTCATCTTTAAACTTGCCAACTGCCCAGCTCTCGCTACTTCCTTAAAACCTTACATTCCCAACCGCTCACTCAGATCCAAAAAACAATGTCCTTCATGTCCACAGACCTGCACGACTTCTCCTGGCCATCTACTACTGTCCCACTCTTTAGCTAAACAGTGGAACTCTCTCCACACACACCTACGCAACCTACCTAACCATACAAATTTCAAATCTCAACTACTCTCTCATCTTTCTTCCAAATGGGAATGCCCTTGTCACACTCCAACTTAAACCCCCCTCATTCCACCTTGCACTGACTCATCCAACTACCTCTACTATTACTTCATCCCACCCAAAACAATCCCTCCCCTACCAAAAACTAATTTTCTCTCTAATATCTATTGCACTATACTCTCCAATCTCAAATATACTATTACCCTCTCCATGCATAATAGTTTCCTAACCTACTATTGGCTAGTAGCTATATATTTTGAAATGTTAAACCTACAATTGAGTTTATAACAAAAATATTCACTTTGTGTAAATGTTGAAATTTCTGTATTGAATTATGTCTTTTCATTTTTGTAACATCGTGACAAGCCAATTGCAAATATCATGGAGCTTATCTGTAAATGTTTAATTAGCTGTATGAACTATGTCCTTTTGTAACATGTGAACTGTAACTTGCAATTATTGTGGAGCTTTTCTCCCCGGGCCTCCACTTAAAATGGGCTCTTCTTGGCACAGTGGACTTCCCCGGTCATCAAACTTAAATAAATAAATCAGTGATTAGGGGCATTATATGTAAAGGGAAGAGCTTGAGTGTTGGGTCCTAGACTGCAAAAAAGTGTCTGAGTCAGAGCCGAAGATCAGATCTGAGCCCATTCATTGAGGAAGAATGAAAATGGACAGCACAGATGCATAGTTATGGTAAGTACAAAACTTAAGTTTAATTCATGATGTAATATTAGGGAAACAATCCCATTTTAATGTACTATGGTAAATGTAGCAGGAGGGAGATTATATAGCCACTGTGTTGCAGGTTGATGTATTTAATGCAAAAGAGTGACAACAAGGCAATGACACTTCTGGTTTTGATTCTGAACTGAAAAAAGGAGATAGGATTTTGTTATAGTTAGACTGTAAAAAGGATCCTAAAAATTTTATCAGAAGCATACTCCAATCACAAGTGAATGGAAACCTAAAACTGTAAGAGTTGTCAGTACAGGAACAGAAGATGAACTTATAGGAAACTCTGAAGCAAAAATGTCAAAATAAAGTGTTTGTCTTACAAACACAAGGCGCAGGGTTTGAGTCTCACGAGATAATTAGCTAGGCTTAAAATGGCTCGCAAGGGCAGTTAGCTTAGTACTAACCTATGAACCTATGAACATAGAAACTTTCAATAAGTGTTAGCATGGAAACAGACTAAAAGAAGAAAAAGAAAGGCACTTGAGTTAGAGACCTCAAAACAATGAGTGTAGAATATCAGGCAAACTAGAAAATGCAGTGTTTTAGACTATTTTAACTAGGGAAAAGCACAGAATACAACTGAAGGTGGAGCTGGTGATATATTTTGTTCTGACACACCCTTTGCACTGGGAGAGAAACACAGGGAAAGAAAATAAAATGAGAGGGTTGTGTCCATTTCTAGTAAGTTAAAGGGGAAACAACATAAAGGAAAAGACATCAGTCAAGGTGTCTGTACTGTTAGTGATGAAAGTAAATTAGAAAGTTTTTTTTTCTTTAGAGGTGAAGATGTGTAAGAAGCTGCAGTACCAGTGCTTTGAGTTAACGAAGCTACACCTACCACTTTGAGACAAGTTACTAAAGAAAGTGATGCTGAGCTAGTGGACTTAGAGGCATGCCACATAAACTTTAAAAAGGAACAGTGGAAAGATGAGTGCCTTAAGAAGAGTAAGAGAATATAGCCAAGGTTGTAGGGGAGGATGGTGAACAGGATTATACCATTACTAATTACCTTATTTTGACTTAAAAGATGACCTCTTATATTGCATTAAAGAAAGCAAACATATTGTGTATTACCTTGAAGGATATTAGTAATAAAGTAACCCATAGTCATACGTTAAGAAGTCACCTGGGGATGGACAAGACTAAGGCAAGGGTATCAGAGAATTTAATTCATAAGATCAGGTACTAGTGCCAATGCCCTCCAAAGAAAACAAATTTCTTGTTGAATGTTAGGGGCCATTTGAGGTGATGGAAAGAATAAATGCAGTTAGTTATCAGGATGGGTAGGATGGATAGTCAGGAAAAAGAAAAGTAAAATTTAGTGTGCTGAATCTATGGAAAGAAATAGATAATTCTGTAGATTACAAGGTGAAGTTCATATAAGAGAGTCTAAGAAATCTCTAACCAAAGTGCAACTAGAAAAAGGACTCGTTGTTGAAAGGGCAAAAGCAGGAGATGAAAAAAATTTGTTAAGAGATAAAGTGATATTCCCAGAGATGCCTGGGAATACTAAACTAATGGAACATAATATACAGTGCAGTGGTTTGTGTTGTCACCTCACAGCAAGAGGTTCTTCTGTTCGATTCTTGGCTGGGTGCCTTCTGTATGGAGTCTGCATGCCCTCCCTATGTTTATGTGGGTTTCCTCCGGGTGTTCCGGTTTCCTCCCACATTACAAAGACATGCATCTGGAGTGTTTCTCCCCAGGTCACTGCTGAAAATTGTCTCATTCCAAGTTCGATTTTCCTGGAAACAAACAAATAATAAATAAATAAATAAACAGAAATTTTCCCTGGAATAATGGTTGGACAGAGATATTACAGAATACCAAAGTGACAAAAACAATATGACAAGAAGTTCAAAACTACTCAAACTAGATATGCTAGGAGTCATAGAGTGATTGGGGCAGCCAAGTAGAACTACTTCCTAAACCAGATGGAAGTATCAGATTTGTAATGACTTTTTGAAGCTGAATAGTGTTTCACATTATGATAGCTATCCCATGCTGAAACTAGATGAGTTGATAGACAATGTAGGGAAGGCCAGATACTTGAAAACACTAGACTTATTGAACGGAAACTGTAGATACCACTTATTACCTTTGCCAAAAAGTACAGCTTTTGTAAACCCTGGTTTTCTGTTTAAGTATCCACGGTTACTATGTAGCCTGCGTGGAGTCCCAGCCAACTTTCAGATGCTGATGGATAGAATATTGAAATCTCACTCACTATATGTTGCTGCTACCTTGTTGCCATGGTTATTCATTTAGAGGTTTCAGAATCTCACCTAAAATGCAGGGTATGTTAGAATCCATCAGATGGGAAGTTTCCATATAAATGTTAAGAATAGTGAACTGGATATATTGTAAACCTTGTAGGCAGACAGGAGGTAGGACCACAACTAGAAAAAAAGAGGCCATAAACTGGCTCTATACTCTATTAAGAGACAGATTATGACTTTTTATAGAATAGCTGGGTAATACAGAAAGTTTGTGCTTAATTTTGCAACTGTTGCCTCTTCTTTGACAGAGCTCACAAGGTGGAGGTATAATGGTCTCCTGTGGCAGACAGAGCATTTAATGAATTTAAAGCAATCCTAGGTCTACAACCTGTGTTAATAGCTCTTGATTCTACTAAAGAGGTTACCTTATATACTAACATGTCAGAGATAATTTGTGGACAGTGCTATCTCAAAGCATTTAAGGTGAGGAGAACCCTGTATGCTATTCCAGGGGAAAGCTGAGTAATACAGAAATTAGAAAGTAGGATATTGAAAGAAAGTATCTAGCAAAAAAATAAATAAATAAATAAAACAAAAAATAAACAGGTGTTTGCTGCCTTGAAATATATTCATTAGGCAGGATCTTCAGATTGGTAACACATTATGCCCTTTTCTCTTGTGAAGTAGGTAAACTGGTGGCAATACAACTCTTTCACTATGCAGTGATCCAGAAGGTCTGGCTTAGCCAACAAAAATGCTGATGTGTCATATAGGACCTATGTCACATTGATGTAATTCTAAACCCCCTGGGATTTTTTGATGGGAGAGGATTGGTTGTAACATGCTGCCTGGACTTTAACATGTAAATTATTTCTTTAAAAGTGCATGTTAAATTTATAAAATTTGTCTAAAAGCAGCAAACCAGGAAGTTTCTTACCCACCATACCACTCAGCTCTCCCTGATATTGCCTTATATTTTTGCCCTGCCCCTCATAAAATTTTGATTTTTTTTGGTAAATCACTAAGGATTACAGTCTATCAATAATGTTTGACATTAGAGCTTCATACTTATTGTTCTGAATATATATGTTGATGAAAAACCTGTTGTTCCCTTAACATTCTAAGTGAATAAGAGTAATATATGAAAAATGTGCCTGGTTTTTGGTCTTTGTCCCTGCATTATTTTATGTCTTGTCCAGAATTCTTGAGCAAAAATGTTGAGAAATATGTTTCTCACCTGGAAGATGACTGTGAAGGAAGACTGGAAGCATGAAATATAAGCCCACTGATGAATAATTTGTGGAAGTTCCTGTTTGAGGAGTTGGAAAGTGGGCCTGGGAGATGCCTGAATTCTTGGATTTTGTTTTCTGAAAAACAGCCAGTATCCTGGAGGGGATGTGTGGAATGAAAACTTTTAATGGGAAGTAAATAAAGATACTGTTATTGCAATATGAAGTAAATAAATGTACTGTATTAATATTATTATTATTAGCATCATCATCATCATTGTTGACAGTGCAGTGTCAGTGGCACAACAGGTAGCACACTTGCCTTTGATACAGAAAGCTTCAGGTTCTATTTCCACACCGACTGATTACTGACACTGTAGTGCAGCATAAGGAGGGTTCTGCACTCCTGAGTGTGGGATCCTTTGGATAAGATGTTAAACTGAGATCCCATCTGCTTGAGTTGGTGGATGTACAAGATCCCAAGGCACTTATCAAAAACAGTAGGGGGAAGTTTACTGATGCCCTGGCCAAAATTCCCCTAGTAGTATAAATACTACCTCAGGTCTCCCCTGAAAAGGGGCTACTAGTCTGGTGGGACTATCCTAGTCAACAAAGGATAACTAAATAAAATAAACATACTTGTAAACTCCTTAGCACAAGAAATCTGGACAAAGACAAACATAATGGGGTGGCAAAGGCTCAGAATCAGGAACACATTTTAAATATTGCTCTTATAAACTTAAAATGTTGCTAAAATAACATGTTTTGCATTAGCATGCACTTTCAGAATGATATAAAACCTGAAACTTAAATAAATGTCATCATTTAATGACATAAATCTTCAATCATTTGCCATAAAACCACACATTTTATGAGGAGCAGTGCAAAAACACAATGCAAAAAGCTGGACATTCTGTGAAAATGAGGACAGTTGAGAAGTATGAAAATAAATTATTTTACTATGGAAACCAAGTGAGTTGTTATTTTATTTGGAAGTCAGTGGGCTCTTATTTTGTTTAATTGAGCAGTCTAGATTATTGAATAAATCTTTTTTGTAGGTTCTACCTCCAGTATTTCCTTGAATTTGCAATATCTATATATATTCTTCATTTCTTAAGTAGGTAAAATGCATTGAAATAGTTCATGCTGTTTCTATGAAGACACACAACCACCTCTGTTACCTTATAAATACTTTCTTTTAATCATTTCTTAAAGCATATGGCATAATAGCTTGGCTTTGACTTTTATGTATTTATCAGAAAATTCTTAATTGGCAAAACCACTAAGAATATAAACTCTGCACAAGCAGCATCAGACTAATAATTTAAATTGCCAACAGATTTTATTGGAGCAACTTAAGCTATCAAGCTTTTATGGTAAGGTTTAAGCAAATCCTAAACTTGAATTTAAGCAATTTAAGTAATACATTGGTATAGATTTAATGGAATAATTTATTAAATCCTAACCCTTGCATTGATAGAGTGGTCACCATCACTCTTATATTTTTTTCTGTAGTTCACTTCTCATTCTTGGGTTACCTACTCTTTTTTTCTCTGCAGTCTGCATGCTTATGTTATAACTACTTTATTGGTTTGCCTTCTAAAGAAACATTAAATGGGTGATTCACACGGTGTTCCTTTCAGATTTATTAGACTCTGATTTTTGATGGCAAAGTGCTGGGTAAGGCTCCAAAACCTTGGCAACATACACATCAGAAATGAATGAATTGAGAGTGTGACCAAGATGGCTTACTGACAGCAGCAACTGGTGAAAGCTCTGTGACTGAAAACTTTTATCTGACAGAAAATATAATCAAAATATCAAAATTTAGAAATACTTGTTAGTTAATTTTACTCACTAGTAGTCAGGAAATATATATATAGCTCCAAGTTCTTCAAAGGTTGTCATTTTCCTGTCAGAATTTCAACTATTTGGTTATGAGAGAAGAAACTTCAACATGAGCCACTCAAGAAATGGTAGTCAGGATTCTTGTGTTAAAAAAATCAGTCAGTAATATCTAAGTATGCAGGATGCATTACTTAAAATGGACAAACAGAATACCAAAATAGAATGTTTCAAAGAAGAGAGCAGAAAGAGGATGGATCATTTAGAAATTCTTATGAAACAACAACATGCTCAAATCAGTGGTATGGAACAAGCTTTAAATGATCATGAAGGGAGAATAACTGAACATGAGTTTCAGACTGAATTTCATTTAAAGCAAAATAACTGGGTCATAGATAAAGTTTATGATTTAGAAAATAGACTGAGAAGAAATAACAATAGAATTTATGGTATACCCGAAAAGTATGAGGGTGACATTATAATAAACTTTTTAACAACCTGGCTATATAAACCTTTAAATCTACCTGAAACTTTATCTTTTGGAATTGAAAGGTCCCACAGATCCCTGAGAGCACTTTCAAAGAAGGAAAATTCACTACCATGTTCAATTATAGTTAAGTTTATGACTAACTTAGAAAAAGATCAAATATTAAAAACAGCATGGTCCATCTAACCTATTAAAACTGGTAAACTTGCAGTCAGATTTGACAATGATTATTCCAATAAAGTAATGAGTAAACAATACTGCTTAGCACTGATCAAGGAACTT
This sequence comes from Protopterus annectens, assembly GCF_019279795.1. Taxonomy (NCBI): domain Eukaryota; kingdom Metazoa; phylum Chordata; order Ceratodontiformes; family Protopteridae; genus Protopterus; species Protopterus annectens. The sequence goes on along the minus strand of NC_056732.1, from coordinate 74,087,570 downwards.
AAAAATAATGATATTAATGCAACGTTGGTGTTTCCTGCAAAGATCAAATTATTTCTATCTGAAAGAAGTAAATATTTGACACACTGGAGGAGGTATCCACTTTTGTCAACAAAAGTAAAATTCTTAATAATACTGAAGAATTGCATTGCAGCACTATATCCCTCAAGAGAAAGAGTTAGCTTTTATTCTCTGATTGCAGGACTTTTGTTTTGTGGGCAGTGCACGCAGTGTAAGCACATACTAGAGGGAGACAGGGTTTTACTCAAAGGTTATGGATGGGTTCGATTATTTCAGAAACACAACTGTGGCAGTAAAAAAGTCATTTATGCCAGCATTTGTCAGACTTGTTTGTGCTTCTATATCGGAAAAAACAAAAATGCTTTTAGAATTCGCATTTACCAACATGTTTAGGATATAGACAAATGTAACATCACAAATGCATTAGCCAAACATATTAAACTTCACCCAGGTCGCTATTTCGAGTTTATAATTCTTGAACAGATCATCATAGATGAAAGGGGTGGCCGTATTGACCATATGCTGGAGTATAAAGAACTATTATGGCAATTGAGGGTCAATGCCACCATTAGCCCAGGGCTAAATGATATGGTCTCACTTAGCAGTTTTTTTTTAATTAAAAGCAGACTTCTGCATTTAAATATTTAATGTATCTTACAACCATGACAAGAATGTTATTGATTTTAGTTATTCTTGGTTTTGAAAATATATATAAAGAGATATAACATCTATGGTAAAAATTTACATGACTTGCTAGTAAAATGCATTAAGGGAACCTGTACCTTTAAAAGTGGATGTACATTCTACAAGTGTTTTTTTTAATTGATTTGTTGCACTGGTTACATAAGACTCTGAGCGTAACTTGATTTTATTCTGAAGAAGTCATAGTTAAAAACTGACAAAAGCGCTCAAATAAAATTTAACTTTTTCCTGGTTGCCCAGTTCATTTTGAATTTTCTCAGCAATACTATGTAAAAATGAAACCGTAGTGATCTGATAGGAACTATAAATCATACTAAGACCTTTAGTGATTTGGATAGCCTTGAAATGTTGTTATTGCAATACCAAGATCTTAATGTGTTAATTGTATATTTCCTTAATGATTCAATGTATTCTTAACATTGTATAACAGTATGTGATGTTGAATTTCTTCCTTTTTTGTATGTATTATAAAGAAGTTAAATTAATAAAATTGTTCTTAAAAAAAGAAGATGAATAAATTTCCTGCAGAAAAATATTTTACAAAATCGCCAATTTTTAAAATGACCACTTGTGGTATTTAAGTTGTATCTATGATGTTGCGATTCAGCAACTTTTGTGCAAGAAAAAAGGCAAAGGCAATAGATGAGCTTCTGCCCTTCAAGACGGCTCTTAGAAACTGCCTGTTTTTGGAAAACAAGTGGAACTGCTTTGTGGATAATGGTTAATCAGCACCTAGTATCATTCATAGAAATATAGTTTATCACCAATGGCTTCAACAATGGTTACAACTGCTCTAGGCCTAAATTAAATATGTAAAATTGCATTTGCTGATAAATACTTTACAGCTCATTCTATTTATAAAATAGCATCTTCTGTTCTTAAACTTCTTCTTAGCTTTTGATACATAGTGTTGTTTGTATTTGACTTGATAGTTGCTTATGCTTGTTCTATCAGCTGTTAGTTATATTGAGTTAACAGTTTGGGTATCACTGTGTACTGCTGTACAATTTTACTGTAATTCATATATATATATATATATATATATATATATATATATATATATAATAGACTGATTAATATGTATGTACAATCTTTCAATGTAATATCAAGTAAGGATGTTCTTGTGCTACTTTTTAGAATGTTGCTTGTAATATTTTCATTCTGTCTTGTCTTGCCTTCTGTTTAGAACATTGCTTGTAATTTTCATTCTGTATAATCTCGCCTTGACTGCCTGGCCTGGGTCATGGTTGAATAGGGTTGCTGGACCAGACTACCTACCCTGTTAGCAAAGATTAAATAAATAAAAAATAAAGAATAAAAAAATATAAAAATATAAATAACAGAACAGTCACCAATGAAAAAGCTTTAAAAGCAAGTTGTGTTTCTGGGATAGTCAACTGCATCTTTTCCAGTTTCCGTAATGCTGTTCTGAAAATTCTCGAATGTACATTAGTTATTAGTAGTGTGCATTCGCTAATGTGCATTTGATGTTCTGATAACAGATCACACTACAGTAGGGATTAGGAAATTTACCCTTTACCCTGCAGGGGATGTGGGGGCACAACTGTAAAAACTTGTGCTGGAGATGTACAATTTGTACAGCAGCTTCAGAACAACTTCCTGAGGGTCTGAAGTCATCTCCTGACATTTTTAATTGGTTCGAATGCTGAAATCGAAGTGATGATTTTCAATATTCCGTAAAAGTGACATTGCCAAATTTGGAATGTCAGTTTAATCACGTGATAGATTTTTTTTTAACAATTTTTATTGAATTTTTATAAACAAAACAAAGAAATCTGTGCATTTAAACAAATTGAATAAAGCCAAACTATTTACAACACAACTATTTACAATGCCCATAACATACAAAATTTACAATGTATATGTCACATCTTATCTAATAAATTCTTTAGTTTTATCCATGATAATTTCTTATGAGTTACTTTTGTTGATCTTAAATCAAGGGTAAACATTTCTCTTTTACATACAGTTTTGGCCAGTAAAATAAGCTCAGAAAAAGAGTGGATGTTTCTACTTTTCCAGTTTGATGTTATAATTTTCCTTGCGACTGCAAGAAGAGACCAGAGAAGATGCACTTGTGTCTTTGGAATATGTACTGGTATCGATGCATTAAATAATATCACATAATCTGAAATGTCACATTTGTCAGACCACAAAGCCTTTGAAAAGGACTTAAATTCCTGCAAAAAGGTTGAAATTGTATTATATTCAAGAAACATATGTGCCCAGTCAGCACACAAAGTTTCTTCATATTTCCAACATTTATGAGTACTAGTATGTGGGATCAATGCTAATTAATGAGGGGTAATGTAGCTCCTATGGATAAACTTCCAAGTGGAAATTTTCCAGAAAGGAGATGAGGTTGTGTTGTTAACTGATTTCAATGGCAAGGCTCTATCAGAGTCCAAAAATTTAGCTTTATTTAATTTTTCAATATAGCTCCATAAAGAATCTTCTGGTATTTGTAAGTCTGCTCTTAGTGTTTTGTAAATCCTAGATAATGAAAACCTATGTCGTGGTTTGTCATATTAAGTTCACAGAAAAGAGAGATTACTTTTGGATATAATGAAACATCAAGCACTTAATTTTATTTGAGCTCATTTAGTAGATGTTCTCCAAACATCTGGATATTTAACCAGTTATTTTTGATTATAATTATACCTAGCCATAAGGCTATTCATGTCATATATATCCTTGCTATCAATGAATTGGTGCCAATATATTAGACCATTTTCATTCATCACCATTAATTTCCCTCTATTAAATGAATCTAGACGTTTTCTTGTCAGTGCAACTGGAAATATTAAGAATAAGAGATGTCTTGTCTTATAGTTACTGTTCATTATCTTTTCAAAGTTGTTTAATATGTAGCTGATACAATGAGAGTATCTTTCGATTCTAGTTTATTTAAAAATTATGTCTTTTACAACCAGAAACATCTTATTATTATCTATAAACAAATTGTTATTTATTGTCTCATCAAGGTTAGAAAGCAATATAGGTTCATGCAATTTCTTCCAGTTTGATGTATATTTATTACTTAACCACTGACTCATTATATTAAGTGTAGCTCCTTCAGCATAAAGTTCTAGATTCGGAAATGCAATGCCTCTCTTATCCCATTCCCTACAATGCCAATCATATCTTATTCATGGTTTCTGCGGATGCCATAAAAATTTAAACAGAAGTGAGTTGAGTTGTTTTATTAATTTTTTGGAGGTCCAACTATTATAGTCTGAAATAGGAATAAAATATTTGGTAAATACACATTTTTATTTAGGGTAATTTTTCTTCCATAGAGAAAAAACATTTTCCCCACTTGCTTAAATGTTCCTTAACCACAGTATCAGGTTATTATAATTCGAATATATAATGTATTTCCAGTTTGTTTTTATCTGCACACGTAGATACTTGAAGGTGTCATTTTTCCAGTTAAAATTACTGTGTTTTTCTAATACGGTGCTGATTTTTTTTTTTTTTGTTTAACAGTATAGTTTTTGTTTTGTTAGTGTTAAATTTTAAGCCTGAGATTTCTTCAAAATTTTTTAGAGATTTTATAATATGGTGTATTAAATAATCTGTATTCCCACTAGTTAACAGAATGTCATCTGCGAAAAGTTGTATTTTACAAGAGCGATATGAATTAATATCAAAGCTAACAATATTAGTGTCATTTCTGATGTAGTTGGCTAATGGTTCCACTGCTAAGGCAAATAATAGGGGTAAAAGTGGGTAGCCTTGTTTGGTTCCTTTTAATATTTTGATTTGAGTGAACAAGTAAACCCCAATTTTGATGTAAGATACCAAATTTTCATATAGATTGTTTTTTAATTTTATAAAATAAGGCAAAAAATTAAATGATTTTAGTACTTTATATAAATAAGGCCAAGTAATAGAGTTGAAAGCTTTGTCTAGATCTAAACTAATGACGGATAATTCTTTCTTTTTCTTATTTGCTAGATCTATTAAGGATACAGTTTTGATGACATTGTCTTGAACTTTCCTGTTCGATATGAAGCCTGTTTGATCTTCTGCTATTAATTTTGGCAAGAATTGGTTTAATCTTTTAGCGAGAGTTGAGGTGAAAATTTTATAATCAACGTTCAATAGAGGTATAGGGTGGTATGATGTTACTAGTTTGGGATCTTTGTCCTGCTTTAAAATAGGAGAGATTATGGCATATTTCCAAGAGGGGAAGCAATTTCCAGAATTTCTAAATTCCTCAAAAGCTGCTACTAGAATTTTTAGAGTTTCATCAGAAGAAGTTTATAAAATTCACCAATAATGCCATCTATTCCTGGAGCCTTATTGCTTTTAATGTTTTTAATATTTTCCTTAACTTCTAGTAGTGAGATTGGTTTTATCAATTTGATGTTTTGTTTATTGGTTACTTTCTTATTAACATTTTCAAACAAACTTTTTTTAGAGTGTTGTTTGAATCTGAATTAGCATTGTTTAATGCCTCATGATGAGATCTAAACATTTCTAAGCTTTTATTAAAGTCTGTCACTTGCCTGTGTTTGTTCCTTGTGTTGTCAGTAAGTTCTTCTATATAGCTTGTATTAGCTGAATTTTTTTATTTAACTGCCAATCTATGCAGATTTTTTGGATTTGCAGAGTATGATTGTAGTTTAAGCCTCTATAGACTGATATCCACTTTATGATTCAAGATTTCTACATACTTTGCATTTAATGTTTTTAGTTCAGAGTTTGTATTTATATCTTTGCTATTTCAATTCTTTTTTAGTGCATCAATTTTTGTTTGTAATGTTATTAGCTCATCATCCCATTGTTTCTTTTTGTTTAAATACCAGTTTTTTTTATTTTGCCGTAACAATATGATTTTAATGAATCCCAAACAATAGTCTTAGAAGTCTCATTATTGTCATTGATAGCAAGAAATTACTTAGTTTCATTTAAGAACCAGACTTTAAACCCGTTGAGTTTCACAATGTAAGCAGGTAACCTTTGCCAAGCTATCAGATCTTTAGGACTGATATTAATCTTGAATAAAAGAGCATTGTGATCTGACAAAGGGCAAGAACTAATTAAAACGTCATGAGTTTTCAAAATTAGACTATTAGAAATTAATACTTTGTCAATAGCTGTCTGTGTTCCATATCTATATGAGTAGTGTGTGTAGTTTAATGATTCTGGTTATATCATATATGTCTCTGAGATTTAAAGAATTAATATTTTTTTTTAGGTTTTTAGCTGGAGCAGACAATTTGAAGTTATCATTTTTGATGGTATCCTGTTTAGTAAGAATACAATTAAAATCTCCAGCATAAACTTTGTATCCTTTGGCTTTAATAGATATTAATTCTAAATATTTATTAGCTGTTCCTGCACCGATACCAGGGATCCAATATGTACTAGCTAAAGTGATGTATCTTTTATTCAACTCTAGCACAACTAAACATAACATATCATTCTTCTCTGAAAAAGTGCCTACTATTTTGGGATTGGTAAAGATTTGTTCCACAGTATCATAGTGCCTCTTCTCTTAGCCTGGAAATGGGATTTCACAAGTGTTGTGTAACCATTGAAAGATATTCTGTCTAAGTTCTTTTTAATAATGTGTGCTTCTTGTAGAAATGCTAAGTCTATTTTATTCATTTTCAAATATTTTGATAGACTTCCTCTTTTTATGGGATTGTTAAGGCCATTAATATTTAAGGATAAACATTTATATGTATGCATTTATAAAGAAACAAATATCATTCTTAAAGTTTGTTATGGGCTCGAATTTAAAACAAAACATATCTAATGAAACAAATATAACTATACACAGTCCTAAACATGGAAGTATAGATTCCTGGTTCGATGAATGCAAAAAAAAAATGTAGCATAGCTCCATACAGCATATATGAAAGTGAAATATACTAAATTCTAACAAACAATAGAACTTTATGTTGATTAATCTGACTGAAGTCACTAATCTGACTGAAGTCACTAATTATGATATCTCAGTTCCTAATACAAAATAAAATATAAAGAAACAAAGAACATAAATAATGATAATAATAGTTTATCATGAAACTAAACCTATTATTTACATTTATGAAAACTATCTGCATTTGTCATAAAGTAAGTGTAAAATAAAATTATGTTATATCTAAAACTCTCATCCTTCCCATCTCTTCTGCACTTTCTTCTGTACAATATTAAGGTATCCGATTTATGTTATTGTATAGTCATGTGTTTTATTGATCTTAAAGACCTTTAATAATATCTCATAAAATGTTCCATCCCACATCCCCCTCCCCCTTCTCACTCAAAAATTATCTTAATCCACTGATGTAGATATTTAGATAAAGATTATATGTACTTAACTATACCATTTAATAGATCAGTAGACATAAAGATTAATTATAGTCAAACATAACTTCCACTATAGATTAATCTCATATTGGATATCAGAGAATATCTATTAACTTATACACATTGCAGCATAAAAGTATATAAGGGGTGTTTGGCTTATCATGCTTGATCAGCATCTAGTAAAACTTAATGAGATTTGTTTTATACATTTTAGTCATTAAAGCTGAACATACAACTAGTTAGTAATGAAATATACTTGCCCTTACAACAGAATTATAAACTTCTACCTAAACTTTTATACATATCTTTAAATTATCAACATAAATATAGGAGAAATGGTACCATTCATGTGTAAAATCTTTATATAAACTATATCCTCTATTATAACAAGGTACCTTAGATATGTAACTGTGTTTCTTATACTCCTTGCAAAAAAAAAAAAAAAAAATGGGAGATAGTTTCTCATGTATTAACTACTCAAAACCTGCCTGAGCTCTAGCAAATCAAATCCTATTCAGAAATTAACCTTCAAAACTCTACTGTACAATGCATTTGACATCTATAGAAGCTTTCTTATTAAATTAGTGCAGTTAACAATATTTGTGGCAAGTTATGCATGCATTGTGAAGAAATAGGCAGGTAAATATAATGACGTAGCATTAATAGTATAACTGTGAATAAGTCACATTACTGGCAATATAAAAACAACTTCATATCAGAAACTGTATTAAAAAGAAACTACTAATCATTTCTCTCATGACATGTGAAGCACATTCCTGAAAACTAAATGCTATGAGGTTAATACAATCCAGTATTTCTGTGATTAAACAGGAAGCTGATTATTTAAATGCAAGAACATCATTACAATAATATAATACAGCTTCTTTTTAAGTTATAAGCTGTAACTTACAGTTTTTAGAGTTTAAATAAGCTGAAATCTTTTTAAAATGGCTATACAGCACTGAGGTATCATTTTCCTTCATCGCAGATGTTCAACAGTGTGCGACATGAGTTCAAAAGTCATCTAGCTCAGTCTTTCAGTTCCCACACTCATACAGTGCCCTCAGGGCTCAGGGAAGCTGTAGAAACACTCGAGGAATGGTTCTAGTGAAGCTTTTCAACGTTATGGCGCCAATACAAGTCTCAAGGTTAGTAAAGTATGCAGTTTGAAGAAAAAGCCTTTTTAACAGGTGCTCGCATGTTAAAAGCCAGAATTTAGTGCATTTAAAAGAAAAAAAAAGAAACTGTTAAGTAGGTGTTACAGTAAATGTGCTCCTAGCATAAAACATTACCCCTATCAATGTAACCTCATTAAACAAAATGAATAATTACATAGTTTTTATATAACAATAAGGGTAATAAGCACACTTAATTGACTGTAATCAACTGCTGATAATACAAAGGAATCTTCCTAGCTGCATTTATATGACACACATCCCCCATTTCCCTTTCAAATGGAAAAGTTGTCTACTTAATGTTAACACTGTATTTCTCTACTGAAAGCATTTTACTAAGCCATACAAAGGGATGTTCTTTAAGTGTGCATTATCTATATATATATATATATATATATATATATATATATATATATATATATAAGGTCCTGTTAAAACATACTATGTTTTCCTGTAAGGGCTAAGTCACTATTAACAAGCTTTAACGTTAGAAAGTATTAGATGTTTGATTAACTCTATATAATAAACATTACTAAAATAGAAACTGAAAGAGAGAAATGAGTAGAGATAGGAAAGAAAAAAGAACTAATAGTAAAGCACAAGTATGAGGAAGAAGAACAAAGGAAAACAATAAAATATGCTATTTTGTGATAAAGATTTTACCTTGTAATATATTTGCTGGTTTCTTATGTTTTAAAAGAAAAAGTCCATTGCAGGCAGTGAAGGGAAAGATGAGATAACTTACTTCCCTTTAAGTTTCTTAGTAGTTTTATCGCTTGTTATTGTTTTTCCATTAGTAGTTTGTCTTTTTAAACTTGGTAAAGAGAGGTCCATGTCTTCTAGTTTATCTAATAGATTGTTTCTTCTGACAAAATCAGTAGGTTCTTCTAGATTGTTAAAGATTTTCTGTCCATCTGGTAAGCTAATCCTTATTCTAGCTGGAAAAAGGATCTGAGCTTTTATGTTAGCTTTTTTAAGGTCTTTGATTAGAGGAATGTATGCTTTCCTTTTAGTTATAGTGGTAGATAATTAATCATTGTCAAATCTAATGTTCTTTCCATTGTCTTGTATGGGGTTCCCTGTCCAAGCAGCTCTCAGAACTAAATCTTTATCCTGAGTAGATAAAATTTTGACAATAACAGATCTCAATGAGGATGAATTTTTTGAGAAAGATGGATTAGAGACTTGTGAGCTGTCTCAATTCCGAATGACAGGGGCTTAAGAAGGTTTAATACCTTAGGTACCCAGTTGTTCAAAAAAAAGAACCATGTTGTTACTGTCAGTCTTTTCAGGGACCCCATAAATTCTAATGTTGTGTCTTCTTGATATTGATTTCAGGTCCTCTTTTTTCTGTTAAGGAATTATTTTGCTTCAGAAGAAATTTAATTTGAGTATCATTCTCCATTTGTCTTCATTCTAATTTGTTGACAGATTCCTCTCTGCTGGCATTTTCGCCTGAATGTTTTGTGATTATTTCTTTCAAATCTTCAGTTTGTTTCTGCTTTCTTTCTTCATGTTTTCCATTATGTGTTCCAAGTTGTCCATTTTTGTTGAGAGGTCTTGATTACTACTAATTATAGTTTGGAGTTATTTTTTCATGAGAGAATCTTGAACTGAAGATTTTGAGTGACTCATGGCTTCAGCAATCTTTATACAGCTTCAGAAGTTCTGACATTAAAATGTGAGGACAATTTTATTTATTTATTTATTTATTTTTAATTTTATTTTACATTTGTTGACCGGGCTAGTCCAGCTGGTTATATGTCCATTTTCAGTGGAGGCCCGGGGAGAAAAGCTCCATTGATTAAAATAAGATTAGAGAATACAAATACATAACAAACAAAAGCATTAAGCATGCAAGATATGAAGATTTTAGTATAAGTAATACACATCTAGGAGTAAAAAAAAATATCCATAACAAGAAAATATTAAGGTAAATGATTAGATGATTTCCGTATGGAAATTAGATAGTATCAAAACATAGAGTAAATCATACATTCTCTTGAAAATATGGTAGGCAACATAATATTTTTTTTCTTTTTTTCCAATATATATAAGATCAGTTATATCTACAAAGATATTTCCAATATATATAAGATCAGTTATATCTATAAAGATATAATGTCAAAGGAAGTCATTCAGGATACCGTAGCAGAGAAGGAAGTATTGTGGTAGAGGAAAGGAAGAAGGAAGGTTAGTCAGGGTTGGTACAATGCAAAGCCAGTATTTATTAAGATGAATTTCAAGTTGTTTTTTAAAGAGTGGAAGAGTGGCCAAAGAGGAGATATTTGATGGAAGGTTGTTCCATATTTTGCCAACTGAGTTGGAAAAAAGGCAATAACCTGCAGAATTAATGGGTTTAGTACTATTAACTAGTAGTTTGTCTGAAGAACGTAGTTGTTTTAGGTTGTTGTAGGGAGTCAAGAGATTACTGAGTATAGGTGTTTTAGATGGTTGATATAGAATTTTGTGAGCTATTAAGAGCTGTTGATAGCTGAGTTTGTTTGGAAGTTCAAGCCAGCCTAGTTGCTTTAAGTTTAGACAGTGGTGAGTTCTGAACTGGGATCCTGTAGCAAATCGAGCAATATTATGGTAAGATGTGGCAAGTTTCTTAAGGTTACTTTTAGAGAGATTAGTGAAAATAGGGGAAGCATATAGGAGGGTAGAGATAAGGTGAGATTGGGCTAAGGTGGTCCGTGCTTCAGGTGTAAGGAAGGGTTTAATTCTGTACAGGGATCCAATCTTTTTATTAACTGCTTTTATTGTGTTGTTGATGTGACAATCATAGTTAAGATTATTGTCAATAGTAACACCTAACGATTTTGTTGAAGAATCAGGAGAAATTTGAGTATTATCAGTGGAAGTAATAGAGAAGTTTAGAGAAGTAGATTTACGGGTAGGTGAAAATAGTAATAATTTGGTTTTCTTAGGGTTAAGCAGTAGACAGCGGTCAGAGAACCACTGTTCAACAATGGAAAAGGCTTTTTGAGTAAGAGACTGAAGTTCAGTTTGAGAGGAAGCAGTGCAAATTATAGTGGAATCATCTGCATATTGTATGCAGGTAATGTTAGGGATAGCTGATTGGAGGTCATTAATAAAGATAGAAAATAGAAGTGGGCCTAGGATAGACCCTTGAGGAACCCCTAAAGAGTTAGGAAGGAGAGAAGTTAGTGAACTTTTCCAGAGTACTGCCTGATGATGGTTTTCAAGATAAGTAAACCAAGTTAAGGAAGAGGGATCTAGTGCAAGAGATTTTAGTATGTGCAGAAGGAGTTTATGATTAACCATGTCAAAGGCTTTTGATAGGTCTATGAGTAGAGGAGAAGTAAGTCTATTATTGTTACGGTTATAGTTAATGGCGTTGGTAAAGGAGAGTAATGCTGTGGTAGTACTGTGGCAAGGTCTAAATCCGTGTTGAGTATTAGCAAGTAGTTTATTATGGAGGAGGTGGTTGAGTAGTTGTTTATGGATACATTTTTCCATAATTTTGGCTAAGGGAGATAGGAGTGCTATGGAATGAAAGTTAGAGAAGTCAGTAGACTTGCCCCCTTTGTGTAAGGGAATGATGTGGGATATCTTCCAGATAGAAGGGAAAATACCTTCCTTTATAGATCTATTTATTAGGATAGAAATTGGGTAAGCAGTTGCTTTTGCTCCTATTTGCAGGAATTCTGCAGGAAACTTGTCTGCAGATGGGGAGGAAGGTTTAAGTTTTTGGATTAGAGATTGAATATAGGAGGTAGATACAGGTTGTAGGTGAAGGGGAGGAAGAGTGGTTTTTAAAGTAGGTGAGAGTAGTTTAGAAGTGTCTGGAGATAGGTGGTTTGCTAGAGTTTGTATGGTATTGGTGAAGAAAGAATTGAAGTCATTGGCTATTTGTTTGGGATTGTCAGGGTCAGAATCATGAGGGTTGGGTGTGATTGTGTGGCCTGGGGTTAGAAGATTATTAATACTGTTCCAAAATTTTTTAGGTTCCTTTTTGGTGGTTTTCTGTAATTGAAAGTAATAGTTCTTTTTATCTGTCAGAATGGCTTTTTTTGTACTGTTTCTAAGCTGCCTAAAGTTTTGGTGGTCAGTTTGGTTTTTAGTAGATCGCCATGTATCCCAAGATTTATTTCTAAGAATGATCTTTTGCTTAGTGTTCTTGGTTAGCCAGGGCGCTGTTTTAGTTTTGGTTCTAATGGTATGACTTGGGGCGTGGTGGTCTAGGATAGATAGGAATGATGAATTGAAGTATTCCACTGCTTCATTCAGTGGGAGATGTTTAAGTGGGGCCCAATTACATTGTGAACGTTCAGCTTGAAACTGAGTAGGGTTAAAATGTTTTTTAGTACGTAGAGTTTTGAAAGTGGTAGGTAAGGTTAGGTTAGTTTTGTATCTAATGATATAGGTCAGAGAGTGATCACTAAGGTCATCAGGAAGGGTGCCTGATTGGTAGGTTTGCAAGGGAGTATTAGTAAGAATCCAGTCTAAGGTGGTTTTCATATTATTTGTTTTATTGGTTCTGGTGGGACCATTAATGAGTTGTTTAAACCCATAAAGGTTGATATGGGATGTGGGGTTAGTATTGTTACAGGAATGCCAGTCTATGTTAAAGTCTCCTAAGACTAGTGTTTCTTGAGGGAGTTTGGTAGAGAGTTGGTTAAGGATATGTTCAAGGGTGTTGATATTATTTCCAGGAGGGAAATATGCACAAATGAGGTTTATGGACTTAGTTGTATTGACTAGAAGTTTAGAGCTGATTACTTCAACATTATTGTCTTGGGAAAGAGACAGGTCTAAAATAATAATTTGGAGTTTTGTTTTATACAGAATTGCTACCCCTCCTCCCTTTTTGGTAGTGCGATCGAGTCTAATAATGTTATAACCAGGTGGGGTAATTTCAATGTCTTTAATTGAAGGCTTCAGCCAAGTTTCAGTTAGGCATAAAATATCAAAATGATGGGTTTCTAGTAGGGCATGGAGTTGACTAATTTTATTACAAATACTACGTACATTGAGATGGGCAATGGAGAGTGAATTGGAGGGTTTAGACAATGAGAGACATAAGTGTTTGGTTTGTATTTGTTTTGTATTGGTTTTATTATGTTGTGGGCCTGGATTAGGGTGAATATCTCCATCTAGTAGCAAGTGGAGGAGTGTGAAATGTCTCTTTTGGGGAAGTTTGTAATGTGAGTCAAATATTTTCTTGTATTTATGTTTCTTTAACTTGAAGTGTACTAGTCTATGGTATTTGGCTAGTAGGTAGGTAGGTTGTGAGGTTGGGTGTAAGAAGGCTGGAGATAAAGATGGTATAGGTGCAGAGGTGTATTTTGAGGGAAGTGAAGGAGAAGAATTCAGAGGGTGTTCATAGGAGGTTAGGATGTAAGTGGTTACAAGAGAAGATACAAGTAACAGGGAGATAATTCAATAAAAGTTTGAATTTTTTCCCAGAAGATAATCCACAATAGTATAAGGAATAGTTATGATGTAAAATCTTTGAAGTTTTTTAAATAAAATTATAAAAATCCTGTCAGAAACATTACTTCACAGGCAGAGCAACAAGAAAGTACTGTTCTCACTCTAGCATCTTGGCCACACCCCCTACTTTCAACTTTTTGATAGTAAACCATGCATGTATATATATATGTGTGTGTGTGTGTGTGTGTGTGTGTGTGTGTGTGTGTGTGTGTGTGTGTGTGTGTATATATATATATATATATATATATATATATATATATATATATATAGTGTCACCAATCAAAATGGAGATCAAAATATCTAAATCTCAAGTTTTTATGGGGTGAAAACCACTGAAAGTGCAAAATATCTAGAGCAGATTTGACTTAATGCTCAAATGAATGAATACTCATTTTCATAGTGTTTGTAGGTAGGGTTGTAGAGGAAAACAAATGTTTGTCTGAAAAGGTGATAGTGATTAGTGTGTATGAGGGAGTATTCATACAGTAGGTGAGGGTCAGGGTAAGGGTTAGGTAAGGGGACAGATGTACTTTTTGCAGTTTTTTTAGTAATGTAATATGTAGGGTTAGGTTTAGTACATAAGAATAATGTGGTAATTGTGGGGGTGACACTTGATTTTGGTTTTGTAGTTAGGGTGTATGAAACAGAGTAATTTTAGCTGGATATAATTTTTAGATATTCAGTGATTCATTATTATAAGTTTTTAGTGTTTTGTGCTTTCAGTGTTTGTTTTTTTTCTAAGGTATTTTTTTTTTATATTTTGAGTATTTTATGACATGCTGATATCTGTCTATCTATATATAGATGGACAGATATATGACATAGTTATTTGTCAATGAAGCATTGGTTGTCAAGCAGATTTGGTTCAGAAATGTAATGTTGCAGTGAGTTTCACTGCAATGTGTTGTATTGTGTGAGCCAATAGGGGTTTTGCCTATTTCTCCACTTTAATGGTATCATATTGTTGATATATATAATTTTGGGGGGTGTTGGGGCTACAGTTTATCTCACTGCAAAAAAAAAAAATTTTTTTTTTCATGTTTTTCTACTCATCATTTTTGGTCTTAAATGTCTGGAAAATGGTGAGTTGAAAATACGTGCTTTGATGACATAGAGGTAAACCTATATACACACATATAGAAAAAGATAAGTAATACACATGCCAGATTGGTGACACTACATGCTGATACTGGGGTAGATGCCATTTCCACTCAACCCTTCCTATGATTCTGAAAACACAGGTAATTATAACAAGAAATATAATACATTTAGAAGAAACAGGCTTTTGAAAAATCAAAAAAATTACCAAAATAGTGGCCAACACATTTCATTATAAAGTGAATATCCATCAATTGATTTCAAAAGTAGCATATCAAGGCTAAGGAAAGAGAGGAGGTCAAGCACTAAAAAAAGGTCAGAACTTCTAATAGCATTTTACTGAATCATGGGAAGTCAGATAAAATTAAAAAAACTCAAACTAGTCATATGTTTTCTACTTCTTCTTTTGCCCCTGTAGATTGTGTCCCTCAAGATTCCTGTACTGCCTGTCTTCCACTTATAGGCTTGAGAAGTTATAGTTAG
Organism: Protopterus annectens; assembly: GCF_019279795.1. Taxonomy (NCBI): domain Eukaryota; kingdom Metazoa; phylum Chordata; order Ceratodontiformes; family Protopteridae; genus Protopterus; species Protopterus annectens. The sequence goes on along the minus strand of NC_056732.1, from coordinate 74,072,289 downwards.
ACTGGCATCACTGACAGATACCAGCACTGCTGTAAGCATTTCAGAATTAAAGGTCTTCTGCATACTTGGTTGGCTTCTTGGTAAAAAGGGTTGAAGACTTAACTGTGATCCAGATGGCCCATTTTTGATTAATGGCCATAGTGCTGGAGGAGCTGATATGGGAAAGAAGAGAGGAATGGTGAGGCAAAGTCTTGTTGCCTGTATCAAGAGAAATGGGTTAGAGGAATGTACTTGGGATGTTCATCTATTCCTATACTAGGTGGAGACTGGGAAATGGAAGAGTGGCGACTGCTGGGGAAGCTTTGTGGGTGGTAATTAGAATGGTGCATATCATCACAGAAATCGGTATTCCCCTGGTAACACTGTATGGCACTCTCACATATAGTTATTTCATAAGCTAGCATGTCAGAGGTTAGGGTAGCATGTACAATAAACAATCAGCTACAGTAAAATGACCTCTTAATATCAACTCCTCTTCCAAGTCATAGGGCTGTCAAACCTCATATAACCATGAGGTTGCTACAGTCTGTAGATAGGAGACCAATCCAGTCAAGGGACATACATAAGGGTATGCTCTAAACTGTGGTGGCCCTGGTGATAGCAGAGTTGTGAGACATTGAATGGGGTGAGGTCTGAAGTCAAAACAACTAGAGATTTAAATCTTTACCAACATATAAACAAACCAACATATAAATATAAACATATAAATAAATCATGCTGGAGGAAGAGATATATTACCCAACATTTATTCAATCTGTGGAACAAATTGCCCTTACATATAAAACAGACTGACATCTTTGCATCCTTCAAGATAAACCTTGATGAGTTGATGGATATCTGAAAGTTCATTCCAGGCCTAACCTACTTTGCCTTTCAAGAACTGGGAGATAAATCATGAGGGTGGGTATTAACAAGGTGCAATGGTCTTTTGACTTACTTGCCTTCTATCTCCTATGATCTTATGATTCTTTGATGACTATGATGCAGAAGAACTGGTAGGATGTGAAAAATATAAGGAGGAGATAATGCCTAATGTGGGTAGTGCTTACTGAAAGGTAATAGACTGATCTTATAGTAACCATTTCCAAAGAACTTAAAAATGTATTATAATGGGACATGAAGCTCATTAGGGTATGGCAGAGACCAAATCAGTTATTAAGGAAACTAACTGGTTTCCTAAACATGGATGGAACTCATAAACTAATGTTTAAAACTGTCTATTATGTTAAATGAATACATGGCATGATGAAGCTGTTCTTTTTCAGATGTCAGAATTCTAAGACTCATGGACTAACCAGAATATTGTATTTTATGGGTTTGCATAGAGTGAAGAGTATTTCTTGGTAATTATAGATGGTGATTAAAGGTTTTCCATCATAGAAGCAGCACTCATTACATCTTCACACATACTGATACCTGTGCTTGATAAGATGTTTGGCTTGGCAGAGTCTGTGAGAACAGATAAAGACTCCCTTTTAATTGATATCACCTGAGGAAGCTTTGTGAGTGTCAGTCTATAACCTATTCAAAGGTAAATTTTCTGTGGCCAGAAGGCACTGAAGCTATTTTAATATTTCATGCCAAATATCAATAAGGCCATAAGGCTTCCCAAAACAAGAAGCTTTCTTCGAAGGCAACAGCTGAAAAAATCTATTGTGTAGCTGAGTCAAGAGTGACGACTGATATGGCTGTAAGGTAGTGAGATTGTAGGCATAGAGATAAGATGAATAAATATGCGAATATAAAGATAAAGGTCAAGGAGCATTTTTTTATATGAAGGACAAACTGTGCTAGCGAGGAAAGAACAACAGCATAAGCATGGTGCTATATATAAGCATGAATCCTTTTCCATTAAAGTCATTAAAGGGCCACTGATCACACTGATTAAAGGAAGCCACCACCCTGCAAGACATTGCTCAGTTTACAACTTTCCTCTGAAGATTTAGGTACTGAAGATAATTGTGACATTGATATTGAATGTGAGATTTAGATTCAGATTCATAGATTAGATTCATAGGTTAGTGCTAAGGTAACTGCCCTTGTGAGCCATTTTAAGCCTAGCAAATTATCCCTTGTAAGACTCAAACCCCGCACCTTGTGTTTGTAAGACAAACACCTTGAATTCAGCTAGTGGACCTCTTCTTTTCAACATCTTCACTAACAACCTCTACTCTTCCTGCACCACTTCCTCCTTGATATAATACACAGATGATTCTATTCTTATCGCCTGCTCTCATGACATCTCTGACCTCCACTCTATTGCTCAGAACACGTTTCACAACATCGAACAATGGCTAACTGATAAACAACTCATCCTAATCCCTGAAAAATACAAACCTCCTCCTCTTCATCCCCAAATCTCTCTCCCACCATAAAAACACCTTTACCATCTCATCACATGGCAACATCTTTATTAAAGCTAATTCATATATTAAATTCCTGGGTATTATAATTGATTACCAATTAAGATTCAACCTACATATGCAACACTGTATTAAAAAGATAAATCAACAAATGGGCCTACTCTATAGAAATAAACAATTCCTAGCCGCTAACTCCAAACCCTCTCTAGCACAAGCATTCCTCCTACTCTGTCTTTTGTATGCCTCTCCTACACTCACATTTCTGCAATCTACCTTAATAACCAAACTGGAACAAGCTTATAACAATATAGCTCAGTTTGCCAGTAATCAACTATACAAATCCCACCAGTGCCTTGCTTTAAAACAGCTTCAGTGGCTTGAGTTCCTCCAATGTCTTCTTTCCCAGCTACATTTCATTCAGACCTTACTAAACAAACCCTCAGCCTGTCCTTCCCTTTCTTCTGTCATATCCCTCTACACCCCCTGTCAAACTCTACACAGCTCTGATCAACACCTTCTTAATATTTATAAAACTAACAAAAACATTGGCAAACTTCTTTATAAAAGTACAGTGTCTCAAGCCTGATACAATCTCCCACCAAATATCTGAAACATTAATTGCCCAAACCGCTTCAGAATAGAACTTAAAAAACACCTTCTTAATTCTAGCTCCTGCCCATGCCAGGACCCTATTCACCCCTCCTCCCACCTCTCTATACCTTTCTTTATTCTAAAATTTAAAACATTTTTATTCCTTATACTTTTTGTAAATAGCAACATTATCATGTCTTTATTACCAATCTAGCTCTGTTTTCTGTAATATTATGAAATACTTATGTGAATTTAAGTCTGATTTTTCTCTAAACGTTTTGCTGTTTCACTGTACATTTTTATCTTGTACATCCTTTTCATGTAATTTTGTTACTGTAAATTTGTGCAATGAAATAAATATGTATTTTTCTTCTTTTTTGAATGTATGCATGGTAATTTCTGGCTTATTTATTCTGGAGCTTTTCTCCTCAAGTCTCCACTGAAAAAAGGGCCTTTGGGTCATATGGACTAACCCAGTTAACAAACAACAAATAAATAAACACATAAATAAATAAATAAATTCTCTGACATTTAAATTAGTAGGAATTTGGAAATAGTAATATATATATTTTTATAATGTATTTTTAATTTGTTATCCAGCAATGGACTCATTGACCTTGAAGGAAAAGAGTTGATGTGATGTTTAACAAAACAGTACAAATGTCTTAACAATCAGCATTAATAAACCCTGTAAAAAGATGGACTCACTTTTTAAGAAAATCTCCTTAACTCACAAGAAAGTGATCTGGTGTTCCAGTTTGTAATCAGAGCACTTCTGAGTTAGACTCTAGAACACACCCGAGTGGATACATAGAAGACCGAGACTTGCTATTGTCTCTGGAAGTGATTTTTCACACCCAAGTGGATACACAGAATGTGTGGACTTATTATTGTCTCAGGAAGTACTTTTTCCCCATATGTACTATCATTGGATTGCTGTAAATGGTGGAAAGCACTGGTGTGAACTGATCTGTACATTGGCCGTAATGTTAGACAAGAAGTAAGGTAAGGAAGTAAGACGTAATGAATAGTGCTTGAACCTTTTTAAGTTTTTTACCATCTGGTCCAATTAGAGTTTTTTTTTTCTGTATTAGACTTCTCATATGATTTTGAATGTAATGCATCAATTTTCGTCATCTGGCTTTTCCTCTGTGTCAAACAAGTCCCAGTGCCATGTGTCTCCTTTAATGAAAACAGCTAGGATATTTTCAATAAGACATTGCTTTGTGTGTATTATTTTATGCATAGAAAATGTCTGCTTTATCTGTGTGGTATTTGTTACATGCGTGGATGAATATGTACTATTATAGCTATTAGAATTTGGTTTGACCATCATTACAAAGTGAATATCAATGATTTATTCCCTTTTGATTTCCCCAGATATAACAGTGTTTGAGTGTATTTAGCAGTTTACCTGGCAGTAATGAGCAATGCCTGCTCACTGAGGGCAGTTGCTACAGCTCTACCCTGTTTTCTTCTGCTTTATTGCATTTTGCAGAGATTGCAAACAAAATGAGTGCTTGCAGTTTTGGCACACATAAACAAATATCATGGTGTTGACATATGCCTTTTGTTCTATTTGGTGCTTATTTTACAGGGGTGGGGGGCACTTCTATTTCTGAGTGTTGACAGCCATCACAAAGCCTACTCAGTGTGACTCTGACTAGACTGTCTTTGTAGGCAGGAAGCAGCTTTTTCCCTTTACTGTTTTTTCCATGAAACCAAATCATAAGGCTGTTATTGTGCAACAGTTATCTTTGCCTTGACTCTGACTGTGTGTGTCTTCATACAGTACTGCTGTCTGGGTGAAAGCACAATGTTTCTTTCTTTCACTATACAGCAAACTTTACCTTTTCATGCACTCATCAAAACCGCCATCCTTTCCTGAACGTTTTTTTATGGCTTTCCTGTACTTCCTTCTCTGAATTCCTGGTATGTTATGGTTGTATACTTATGTTAGGAATTACCAATCTGTGTTACAGATGATAAAAATGCTCCCCTTTTTTTACTATCATGATCGCAAACTCTCCTCCAGTGTTTCTGGTCTCCTTGCACTGTAACACTTAGTCCAGTTACTATAATGCTGATACTTACTCCTTCAGCACCCTAGTGGGTTACTCCAGCCAGTTACTGAAATATATGTGCAGTTGCTGAAATCATTCCAAGGCTTAACAAATGTATAACAGGAGCATAGCCTTACTCCCAAAGATATTTTTTAAACTGTTATAGTGCTATTCTGTCACTACAAGTTACTATTTCTAATTAGCCACTGCGTATGTAAGAGTTTGAACCAGACATTACTGATCTCATTTTTTCACAAGATTTTTTTCAAAATTCCTTTAGCTGATTATTATAGCTAATATGGTAGTCTGCAAATGTTGTTGCGTCTTTCGGCTTTTCCCGGTTAGGCATCGCCACAGCGGAACTCTGGTCCGCTAATGATTGGTAGTTGATTTTTACGTGCCGAGTTACCAGCCCTGACGCACAAACTTCAACGAAGGTACGCCCATTCACGCATGTCTCCACGCAGAAGATGCTCTAGCTGAGAATCGAACCGGACAGTGTCTGACTGTGAGGCGACAACGCTACCGCAGCTCCACCACAGCGGGTTCTATGTGGTAGTCTGCAAATACACTATGTTTTTCTTTATGGTGGAATACTGTGTTTTTTAAATATTTTTGAAAGTGCATCCACACTGTTGTAACTAAAGATGGTTATTTGGTGGTATTGTTAGTACAGACCTATGTCTGTACTACAGCAGGACAGCCATCGTGGGGCTGGATCTTGTTAAATCATCATGGCATTTGTTCATTCATACTGGTCTGTACTGCTTAGCACTTTGGAAACGTAGCTGTTTTGTGGAGTCAGTTTTTTTTTATGGTGCTATTTATTATGTTGTAATGCTCTGGGCTCCGTGTGCCCCACTGACTTGTAGCTGTGTAGCGAGCAGTGTGCACTTGCCAGCAGTGTGTAATTACACAGTTATTTTTTGGAGTTGTTGACTTTCCCTTTGCTTGCCTCTGTCACCCTTCCGAAATTAAAGACTATTGGGAAACTGTTGTCCTTTCTACCTGCACTAGCTGTACTGAGACTTGCTTTACCTCCTCCGGAGTGGAGAATGGAGGACATATTTTATTGTAGATAGGATGGTTTTGCTGCATTTCTCTTCAATCTTCAAACTGCTGGCAAACTTCATATGCCTGCTGCTTGGTTGGATCTTAGTAATTTCTTCATTAGACCCTTGGATAGTTTTCTGTTGCAGCTTTTATCTGATTTCATTGGGTTTATATCATAGATAAGTCTGCTGGCAAGCTATACTTACCTCAGTCTTGGCTCATTGGACTATCGTCCAATCATTATTCTGCAATGACTATCCATGTCTACTGAATCTTCCATGGGGTCTGACTCCAATGGTAAATATTTTTCACTTTTTATCTTTTTGTTACTCTGGACCCACTATTTACTTGATCTGTTTGTATGTTGGTGGATTACCTGCTCTCTCCTGTTCTTGCACTTGATTTCTGCCATGGCCATTAAGTTAAGTAATTATTTCATCCTATGAATCATTGGATAATGCTTTGAAATGTCAAGACCCACTTTAGGGAGCCCTGTAATGCTGAGACTGAATGGCTGAAAAAAAATGGACTTACATGTACTTAAGTCTGAGATGGTAATTTCATGGAATATTTCCTTGTCTTAGAGGTATGAAATCTCAGAATTAGTATTTATAAATCGTAGGAGTGGAGAGGTGTCCCAGCAAAAAAGAAGTTTGAAGGAGAAGAGAGGTTTGCTCTTCCCCTGCATTTTTGGTGTTTTTTTTCTCCCCATCATGCAGGGACTTGGCATAAGTGCCAGCATTTCAGTAGGGAGCTGAATCATTGACTGTTTTAATTCAATCTTTTGAGAAGTCAGGGGCACAGGTTAGAATATAAATGTAGATGTATGGCCTGGTTTGATGTGAAAGCTTAGGCCTGATGAACACTATGCAAGTTGTCAGGTGGAGATCACCAAAAAAGTCTTCTTTTTTATCTATGGGGATCAGATCAGCTGGCCATTCTCTGTCAAGTAGACAGTTTGAGTAATCCAGACTGCATTTGCACCCATAGAGCCTTTTCATCTGATGTGTGAACTAACTGCTTGGTTCTTCTCAGTTAAGCTGCTGACATCCTTTTTTCTATGCCTTCCATTGTAATTATCTCAGTAGGTTCTTGCAAAGCAAGATATTGGTCACTTGGACTGGTGTGTCTCTGCAAGTTGAATATCAGGATTTTGGTTTCTTATTTACAAGCATGCATAGTAATAATTCTAGAGTGGATCTGTGTTCCAGAAGGTTGTTTCTTACCTGCCTTAATGTGCTTGTACCATTGGTCTTATAAGCCATCACCTCTGAACTTATTATGGAGCTTTGGGTACTATCCTTGGATGGTTTGCCTCTTACCTTAAAGGTCATAGTCACTGGATTGCTTCAGATGTACATTCTTTATCTGTATGTCCTGCTATGTCTGGAAATCCTTGGGGTTTTATTCTAGACCCATTACTATTATTTCTGTGCATGCATGTATTGTGTGAGCTCTTCAGAGAAAAGGGACTCCACTATTACTGATATGCAGATGATACATAGCTTTACCTTTCTTTCCCTCAGCACTTTATCCACTATGGAATAACTATCAGAATACTTGAATGCATCTGAAACTGGGTGACTATCAACCACCTGAGACTTACCCATCTATGATCCCTTGCTATGACAATTTTGCTCTCCTGATTGATGTAATTGTACAACCCTGGAGCTGTTTCCTGTAGTCCAGTGGTCCATGATTCAGTTCCCTTAGCCTCCATTGTCTAACTGTGTCACTTAACAGATAGCCCTCCTTGGCCAAGTCTAAAAAAGGTCCATGGAGACCATTGCTCTCCCCTGGTTAACAAATACAAGTGAAATAAAAATTAATAAAATTCTTGATCCCATTGTACTTTACAACTACGATAAGGTAGCTTTTCTGAGGCATGACAGGCTTACACTTAGAGGAACCAGGTGTCAGCCATCATAAAGAATTCCTATTTCCATAATTAAAATGTATCACATCAATAATTTCCTTCCTCCAAATGACCTCTCAGTGTTTTTTCAGGCTCAGGCATCGTCTTGGCTTGATTACTAAATTTCCTATATCTGAGACTTCCAAAAGCTGACCTTGATATTTGCAGCAGATTCAGAATTTTGTTTTAAATTCACTGACGGCACCTCTCATTATCAGCATATGTCTCCCATGCTATAGGATCTTCAATGGCTGCCTGTGTGACCTGGGTGTCCCCAGTACTTCAAGGAGCTTTTCATCCTATGTTGTCAGACTAAGTCCTTTCCCTCTCCATTCAGGCAATTTTGGAGATTTGTAAAGCTCTACTGGACACTTTCAGAATTTGGACTTTAAGTAATCAGGCCTCGTACTTCTGGAACATTTTCTAACAGTGATTATATGCTAAATAAACTCTCTCAGGTTTGAGAAGGTCTCAGAAATGCATTTTTATGAGTTAGCATTTACTTTCATTAATTCTGTTCAGTGGTCTCTTTGATTGTTTGTAGTGTGCTGTGCTTTTATCTCAGTTTTATCAAATGTTTGTTCTTAAAATGTATTTCAATTATGCTTTTGTCTTTACTGCTTTACAATTTTTGTTTGCAACGGTGAACAGCTAAGTACATTTTAACTTGAACTTAATTGAAGTAATTTTCCTGGAGCTCAACAAAGTTTGTAATCCTAGCCTGCCTTCCAGACATGTTTTACTTGTATCCAGTGCCATGCAGGCAAAGTTAAGTACCTCTGATTGCTAAATTGTACTTGAGTTATTTTGAGTGATCACTTTTTTCCCACTTTTATGTGTGCATTTCACTGATTTTTTTGTACAAGAAATTGCTGTTCCTCTCACAGTTAGTATACTGAAGTAACTTTCTGCAAGGGATTTCCAGCTAGTTTTTTAAATGGTTTGTGTTAGCATTGCACTTGTGGGTCTCCATCAGGAGGACTGGGTTTATTAATCTTGTGGCTGGAGGTGTTTGCCTGGTCCATCTGAGTTGGGAAACACATAAAAAGACTCAGAGTGTAGTCATTTTATTGGCCAGAGGGCTCATTATTTAGTTTCCTGTATTTTTATGTGCTGCTATAAATTTTGCATGTTTGTGAGGGCTAGCTGTGTCCTGTAAAGCAGCAAACACCTAGAAAGCAAATTTTATCTGTAGAACAGTCCATAAAACTGTAACCTGTAAAGCTGCAATATTGTACAAATACCTAGTGTGCCAACAAGCTTAAAGCAGCTAGTTGGGCCTCAAGTGGTAATATCTACAGATTTAGTAGAATTCAGTATTGTGTAAACATTAAAGTTAGAATTTAGCACTGTTTAGCATAATTTGCCCATATAAAGCACCCTTATTAGTTTGCACAAAGCATCCTTAATAATATTCTAACCCGAATATATCACCTCCTTGTACCTCACAAATGAAAGGACTGGGCAGCATGGATATGCAGTTTCCTAAATTCTCTGTAGCCAGTTTGGTGGATATGGGCATCTTGAGACAATGTAGCAATTGTCTCATGTTTACTGACAACCATTTAATCCTTAAATAATCAGACACAATGTGTAAAAAGTGTACTTACATAATGACACTGGAGGCTAAACTCTCACATACAAGTCCACATCAGATTGTCGAAACCATGCACACACCCACACACATACCTCACATATCACACACATAGACTAATGTATGCTGAGGCCTTAAAAACAATCTTCCTAAACAACAAAATTCACATAGACCACCAGCTGTCAAAACTATGCCTCAGCAAGCACAAAGGCACTCAGAAAAAGGACACCTAACACTACACATAGTGTCACTCCCAAGGGAGTCCCAAACACTAAGTCCCTAAGGCAAGCACACACACTTACTAGGACTCTCATCATAGGGGACTCCATTGTAAGATATACTGATGCTCCTCTAACCAGGCTTAACAAGAGAAAGATAACTGTTTGTTGCTTATTTGGAGCCAGGATCTGCCAGATCATGTACACACTCAATTCATTACACCATAGGTACCAGAATGATTCAGTCATAGTCCATGTAGGTGTACCTCCTTGAACTACATGAACAGAGACATTATGGAGCTTTCAGTCTACATTTCTCAGACTGGTACAGGCCTGGCACTGAGCAGCATATTACTATCACCAAGAAAGATGTCACAATATGAGCAAAAAATGACTGATTTCAGAAACCGTCTGTCTTTCTGGTATCATTCCAAGGTGATACAGTATTTGTCAACTTGGGAGGACATGGGCAACACACCGCTTTGCTTTGTCAGAATGGTCTGCACTTTTCTCTCTATGCTTTTGAATACTGGCAAAGGCTTTGTCCACCCACATAGTACCTTTCTTAGGCAATACTAAATTGACAAACCTACCAATATAACAAGATCAACTCAAAAATCTGCTCAATGCCAGAAGCCTGAAAAAAAAAATACACTCCCTCCAAGCCCTCCTCATACTTGGGAATATAGATATCTGTGTAGTCACCAAGACATGGTTTAAAGAGGCAGAGTACCCTAGCAATGAGAATCTCGTTTTGGTCTAAATGTGTGTCAGGCATTGTAGCTTTGCACTGGTGGAGTACTCTCTGTGATATTAAACCATGTCTCTGTAATTGCACAGCTGTCTCTGTTCTCCAGGGTTAGGAGGGCTTGAAGGAGTGGAGTTTTCTGTTTAGACTTCAGGTATTGGGCAGTAATACCTTCAAGTTTTCCTGCATTTGTTGTTCTGTGTTGGAAGATTTATCAGGTCTAAAAAGACATTATGGAGGTGGACAAATATTTAGCCAATATTCAAAAGCTTAAAGGGGACAGGTGCAGGCCATCCTTGGTGAAGCAGCATGGTCTGTCAACTATATCCCCCCCACAAGCTGACAAATATTGTACCCCTAACAATGACACCAAAAGCTAAGCTAATTGTTAATGTCAATTATCTTCTGCTCATATTGAAGTATCATTCTCATAGAAGGTAGAATGCTGCTCAATGCTAAGCTCATGCCAGTCTGGGACACATAGCCCAAGAGCACCATCATGTTCTCTTTGTATAGCTCAGAGACGTATGTCCCAATTTGTTTACACCCACATGTACAATGACAGCATTTTACTGGTACTTGTGGTTCGAAGACCTGAGTGTGGGTGTTATCTGGCAAATCAGGACCCCTGACAGGCAGCTGACTGTAACCCTTTCTTTGCTTATCAAACAAAGAAGCTCACCAGCCTGTGTGTCTCACTATAGAGTCACTTCCACACAAGCTATTGCTCTATTTGTAGGTGATTACATCATGACATGGATAGCTTGGTGAGTGTAATATCTATGTGTCTTACATGGAATCATCTACAATAGCTTGTCTGGAGGTTTGCCTTATGGGTTTATGAGTTGAGACAACATGCACTGACGTTTTAAGTGTCATGGTGGGCGTTACTTTGGTAGAGGGTTTTTGAGGTTGCTGAGGAAGCCTCTGCATCTAGGAAGCCATTATAGTTTGGGTAGATTACTTTTTAGGTCCTCAGCATATGTTAGTCTATGTGCTTGGTCTATAATACAGTGGTGGGTGGAAAATTATGTTGTGTGTTTTGAACAATCTGATTGGTAGATGCAGTGGCTGCATGAGTGAACCTCTTCTCCAGGTATAAATCTGTGACTTTACTTCATAAATAGTATATAGTCTATCTACTTTACTTCATTTTGGATGAATTCATAATTTCTTGCATTTGCTGTTTATATATTTCATTTACTTGCAGTCTGGGTGTTGGTTAGATGACACTGTTGTTATGAGGCTGATTATTTTGTTTTAATCATAACTCATTACCAAGGGAGCCCACAGGATTTTTTGCAGGGGGGTGGAAACCCAGAGCCCCACCAACAAAGCCCCACCCCCTCCACCCATATAGCCCCACCCCTCCACTCATGCAGCCCCCACCCCCACACAGCCATTACAGGGTCCCATTACTTGGCTATTTTTCCCCAGTTGCCATAAACACTGCCAAAATTCTGTGCATACTGTTTTATGCTTTACTTCTACAATGAGTACAGATATCTGGATTTAATTAGGAATCCGTGATAAGTTGTTTTACATACCCCATGTACATTGCAACTAACTCAAGGGAACTTTCAGCTGGCAGCCCTTTTGAATTCTGATCAAGAAGGCTTGGCTGTTCAGTTCTCTATACTGGAATAATTTCTCATTCATTGCTAATAATCATTTTATTTACTTGGGTACTAACAGAGTTTTACTTTTTACCTACCATAAATACAAGGTATTTGTTTTACCTCAAAATACTTCCCCTTGTTTTATTTATTTATTTGTAAGTGACTTAGAAACAACTACTGGGGAATATTGTTCATTAGCTCAGTATTTTTCATGTATGACGCTAAACTGAGTCCCATGAGCCTGTTCAGATTATACAACTTTAAACAGATTAGTTTATAACACTAGTGTTCTTTGGCTTCCAAGATTAGCTCTCAGTAACACAAGTTGCTGTTTAAATAAAAGCTGGCATTCTGTGCTCTGAATGCACAACACATTATAGCTGTATTTAACTTAAACTGTGTGCATTCACTAAATTATGTATATCTTTTAATTAATGCTTAATCAAGCATTTCTTCATAATCCCAACATTGACATAGTTACAAATAATCACTTCATCTTTTTATAGATAATTCCAATAGCCCTAATATATGCACATTATTAATTATTTTTCAAGATTAGTTTTACTGAGTGGGCAAGGAAAATTCTGGGTGTTTTCTGATTTTGTGTGGTTGACCCTTAGTTATATGAAACTGGGTCTGCATTATCACTGATGTGAACAACTTAATTATATGCTTAACTAAAAGCTTTAGACCTTTTTTCTTGACACAGCCATTACAGTATCCTTCCTGTTACTGTGATGAGCAAGAGTAGCCATGCATAAGAAGTGTACATATTTATACACATGATTATAATATATACAGATTGTATTAATTATAATATAAAATAATTTAATTATATACCTTCTATAATACAGCACCACTTGTTAGACTATGTTTTAAATTTATAGTTTTGAATGTTTTTCCAGCAAGAATGAAACAAAACATGAACCAATAATGACAAACTGCCCAATTCAAAACATTTCAACCATAAAAGGCCACTTAAACTTTTGTCATTACAATCCATCAATGTCAGTCAGTATGCACAATCTCTGCAGAAGTAAAAATCATCTGAATAATTTCACATTATAGGGATCTGAAACTAATGAAGAGGTTGTTGCTAGAAAACAACTTTATATTTCAGCATTTCATCAACAAATTCAGTGCCTGCTGCCCTTGAAGAATACATTGCCTTTGTTACATTAAAAATGGTAAGCTGGTATATTTGCAATAGGGAATGGGTGGTAAACTGAAAAACAAGTTCATAGTTATTAGGCATCTCATCCAAAGGAGGACATAGCCAGAACTGCAGCACTCCACCCCCTTAAAATACAAATCTACATGCTGTGGGAGTAGAACCTATAGCCTTCTGCATCAAGATGCAAGTATGCTACCTGCTGTACTACTAACACTGCTTTAACATTCTATACCACAATAATGATACCATTTGCTAAACAAAACAGTTACACATTTTAAGCAGACTTAGCATGAGCAGCAGTAAACTTCCCTTCCCTTAAAGCTCACAATTCCTTGAAAATACACTTGAAAATAAATTCCACCTACTAACTCTAAATAGGGCATTTCACTTTCTCTCACACACCTCAACCTCTGCAAGAAATCTGGACAAAGCCCAACATAAATAGGGACAGATTATAAATATTGCTCTCATGAACTTGGAACATTGCTAGAATAACAGGATTTATGTTAGTATGCATTTTATATGATGGACAGAAGGAAGTTTGGTATATTGTATGTGCAAGAGACCAGATGGAAGGGGAGTAAGGCTAGGTGTATTGGAGGTGGATTCAAATTGTTTTATCATGGTGTGGGTAGGAGGATAAATGGCGTAGGAGTTATCCTGAAGAAACAGTATGCTAAGAGTGTTTTGGAGTTGAAAATAGTGTCTGATAGAGTGATGTTTATGAAGCTGGAAACTGATGGTGTAATGATGAATGTTGTTCGTGCATATGCTCCACAAGCTGGGTGTGCGATGGATGAGAAAAAAGTTTAGAGTGAGTTGGATGAAGTGGTGATGACTGTACCCAAGGGTGAGAGAGTGGTGATTGGAGCAGATTTCAATGGCCATGTTGGTGAAGGGAACAGAGTGAATGACGAAGTGATGGGTCGGTATGGTGTTAAACAAAGGAATGCAGAAGGTCAAATGGTAGTGGATTTTGTGAAAAGGATGGACATAGCTGTGGTGAATATGTATTTTAACAAGAGGGAGGAACATAGGGTGACATACAAGAGTGGAGGACGATGCACACAGGTGGATTATATCTTATGTAGGAGGGCCAGTTTGAAGGAGATTGGAGACTGTAAAGTGGTTTCCGGGGAAAGTGTAGTTAGGCAGCATAGGATGGTGGTTTGTAGGATGACACTGGTGATCAAGAAGAGGAGGAGGAGTGTGAGGGCAGCACCAAGGATCAAATGGTGGAAATTGAAAAAGGGTAATCGTGAGGTGGAGTTCAGGGATGAGTTAAGACAGGCACTGGGTGGCAGTGAAGAGTTACCAAATAGCTGGGTAACTACAGCAGGGAGATGGCTAGAAAGGTGCTTGGTATGACATCTGGACAGAGGAAGGACAATAAGGAGACATGGTGGTGGAATGAGGAAGTACAGGAGAGTATACAGAGAAAGAGGTTTGCAAAGAAGAAGTGGGATTGTCAGACAGATAAAGAAAGTAGACAGAAGTATAAGGAGATGAAGTGCATGGCAAAGAGAGAGGTGGCAAAGGATAAGGCATATGAAGAGTTGTATGAAAGGTTGGACCCTAAGGTGGGAGAAAAGGACCTGTACTGATTGGCTAGACAGAGGGACCGAGCTAGGAAAGATGTGCAGCAGGTAAAGGTGATAAAGGATAATGAGGGAAACATACTCACAAGTGAGGAGAGTGTGTTGAGGAGATGGAAAGAGTACTTTGAGGGGTTGATGAATGAAGAGAATGAGAGGGAGAGAAGGTCGGATGATGTGGGGATAGTGAATCATGAAGTACAATGGATTAGCAAGGAGGAAGTAAGGATAGCTATGAAGAGGATGAAGAATGGAAAGGCTGTTGTTCCAGATGACATACCTGTGGATGCATGGAGGTGTTTAGGTGAAATGGCAGTGGAGTTTTTAACTAGATTATTTAATGAAATCTTGGAAAGTGAGAGGATGCCTGAGGAATGGAGAAAGTGTTTTGGTACTGATTTTTAAGAATAAGGGTGATGTGCAGATCTGTAGTAACTACAGAGGGATTAAATTGATCAGTCACAGCATGAAGTTATGGGAAAGAGTAGTGGAAGCTAGGTTAAGAAGGGACATGATGATTAGTGATCAACAGTATGGTTTCATGCCGGGAAAGAGCACTACAGATGCGATGTTTGCTCTGAGAGTGTTGATGGAGAAGTACAGAGAAGGTCAGAAGGAGTTGCATTGTGTTTTTGTAGACTTAGAGAAAGCATATGACAGGGTGCCTAGATAGGAGTTGTGGTATTGTATGAGGAAGTCAGGAGTGTCAGAGAAGTATGTAAGAGTGGTACAGGATATGTACGAGGGTAGTGTGACAGTGGTGAGGTCTGCGGTGGGAGTGACAGATGCGTTTAAGGTGGAGGCGGGGTTACATCAAGGATCAGCTCTGAGCCCTTTCTTATTTGCAATGGTGATGGACAGGTTGACAGATGAGATCAGACAGGAGTCCCCGTGGACTATGATGTTTGCAGATGACATTGTGATCTGTAGTGAGAGTAGGGAACAGGTGGAGGAGACCCTGGAGAGATGGAGATATGCTCTAGAGAGAAGAGGAATGAAGGTCAGCAGGACTAAGACATAATATATGTGTGTGAATGAGAGGGAAGGTAGAGGAATGGTGGGGATGCAAGGAGTAGAGGTGGCGAAGGTGGATGAGTTTAAATACTTCGGATCAATAGTTCAGAGTAATGGTGAGTGTGGAAGAGAGGTGAAGAAGAGAGTAGGCAGGATGGAGTGGGTGGAGAAGAGTGTCAGGAGTGATTTGTGACAGACGAGTACCAGTAAGAGTGAAAGGGAAGGTCTACAAGAGGGTAGTGAGACCAGCTATGTTATATGGGTTGGAAACAGTGGCATTGACAAAAAGGCAGGAGTTTGAGCTGGATGTGGTAGAGTTAAAGATGTTAAGATTTGCACTGGGTGTGATGAGGGTGGACAGGATTAGGAATAAGTATATTAGATGGTCAGACCAGGTTGGAAGGTTTGGAGACAAAGCCAGAGAGGCAAGATTACGTTGGGTTGGACATGTGCTGAGGAGGGATGCTGAGTATATTGGGAAAAAGATGCTAAGGATGAAGCTACCAGGTAACAGGAAAAGAGGAAGGCCTAAGATAAGTTTTATGGATGTGGTGAGAGAGGACATGCAGGTGGTTGGTGTGACAGAGCAAGATGCAGAGGACAGGAAGAAATGGAAACAGATGATCCGCTGTGGCGACCAAAAGAAGATGATGATGTTAGTATGCATTTTTCTTTAGGATATGACATTTAAAACTCAAATGTCAGTCATTATTTAGCAACTTCAATCCTTTTTAGGAAGAATATGGGGCAAAAAATCTGGACATTCTGCAAAAACCTGGACAGCTGAGGGGTATGCTACCTCCTTCTTATACAGACACACATACACACCATACCTCTGAATCTCTTAACACAAGAAATCCGGACAAAGCCTGTTATAATGCTGGGGACAAAGGCCCAAAACTAGGGACACATTTAGAAAGTTGCTAGAATATAAGGATCTGTGTTAGAATGCATTTTCTAAATAATATGAAATCTGAAACTGAAATGCATGTCATTATTTATTAACCAATTATATTCAGATATAGTTGATTGTCGCAGTACTCACCGTGGCTTGCATATTCTCCTCTCCTGAGGCCCACTCTGCTTAACTTGTGTATTATTTCCTCAGTCACTTCACCATTGGTTGCAAGCAGCTTCATCACTATTGTGTGTGCAAAGTGTAATGCCTTCATTGAGTCAGCAAGAAATCACATGCAATCATCATGGCACAAATGTTCTACTGAAGATGCTGCCAATTTTTCTCGTACACGACAGAAGCCAGAAACAGCTGTTATTCCACAGCTAGATGCAGCAGTAGCAAAACAAATTGCAGAGAACTGAAATAAATTTGAACCAATTTTATCTACCATTATTTACTGTGCAACCCATGACATTCCACTCCGTGGAAAAGGAGGCTCTGGTGGAAATTTTTGTGACTTGTTAGATTTTTGTATTGAAGCTGGCAAGACAATATTGAAACAGCACAGTGAAACAGCTGCAGAAAATGATCGATACACATCCCCTAGGGTGCAAAATGAGCTGGTTGACAGAATGCAAACATGTACTTCAAAAGGAGATTGTTTGTGCAGTGAACAGGGCAGCTGGATTTAGTGTATTAGCAGATGAAACTGCAGATATCTCAGGCATTGAGCAGCTGTCATTTGGCATTCTGTTTGTTAATGATGATTGTATTCAAGAAGAGTTTACGGTTTTTGTTCCCATTGTTGCGAGAGATGCACAGTCTGTATCAAATGTCATTGTCAGTGAATGCATAAAGTACGGTCTAGACTTGGAAAAATTACTCAGACAAGGCTATGATGGCTACTCCATAATGGCAAGCATCCAGAATAGTGTTCAGGCAAAGATTCGCGAAAAGTATCCAAAAACAGCCTTTATCCACTGCACATCTCACTGACTAAACCTTGTAGTCAATGATCTGAATGATGTTCCTGAAATACGTAGTGCTGTTGGTGTTATCAAGAAGATTATTACTTTTTTCCGTGACAGTCCAAAATGACGAGCTTTGGTACCAAATATACGTCTTCTGTGTGAGACATGATGGATCGAGAAATATAGATCCATTCTTGTGTTTAGTCAGAACTTTGAGAAAATATTTGACTGCCTGGCTAATCTTCAGAAGAGCACTGCTGGTGAAATCAGACAAAATGCACATATGTTACTCAGTGCTTGCTCTTCATGCACGTTTCTGATTTCTCTCTTTATTATTGCAAATTACTCATCAGTTCTTGAGCCCATTGCCAGATGTTTCAGTCTGTTCAACTTGATATAGTAAAGGCTCAGCAACACATCAACAGACTTATTAAAATATTCAAGGAGCACCGCAACCATGCTGAAGAGCACTTTAGGAATGACATTCTCAGTCATGCGAGATCACTAGCAGATAAACTTGGTATTGAGTTAGTGTTGCCAAGGATTTGTATTCGACACACCGAGCAAACACAGTAGGCATGGATTTTGAGAGTTATTACGGAACACGTATTTATATTCCCCATCTTGACTATTAGTTTCTTCACTTCTTCTTTCGGCTTTTTCCCAGTTAGGGGTCGCCACAGCGGATCACCTGTCCGCTCATGATTGGCAGTGGAGTTTTACAGTGTCGAGTTGCCAGCCCGGCACCCAACCTTGCACAGAAGGTGCACACATGCACACACTCACATCTAGGAACAATTTAGTGTGTCCAATCCACCTACAGCATGTCTTTGGGATGTGGGAGGAAACCCATGCGACCACAGGGAGGACATGCAGACTCCGCAGAGAAGGCACCCCATCCGAGAATCAAACTGGAGAACCTCTTGCTGTGAGGCGGCAACGCTAACCGCTGCACCACTGTGGCCGCCCCATCTTGCTTTTCCAGCAGTAACACTGCTCAGTTCAACTTATTTTATCTGCATCCTAAAATTATGCAAAACCTAGAACATGAAGAATTTCGAAAACGAATTGCTGTCAGTAATGAACTACATCATATCGCTACTATATCTGAATGCTCACTTCTTGTCTGATGCATCGGCTTTGAAGTTATAAGACAACCTAAAGTCTCCGATAGGCTACTACTACCTTTGTAGTCAATATCTTGCAGATCTTCTATCAATGATGTTACTGAAAAAAAAAAAAAAGTGTCAGGTATGTGTACACAAAAAAAAATTTCTGACGTGTTTCAGCTACACCAATGATTAACATGTGTATCATGCTAACCTGGACAACAACAAACAATAAATACATAAAACTAGTTGATTTTTGCTTTTGTACATGTTTATGCAAGGAAAACTTAATACTGCAGTAAACACCATCATATCTCTCAACTGTATAGATTTTTGCAGAATGTCCAGATTTTTGCATCATATTTTTTGTGTTCCTCCTAAAATCTGTACTTTTCTGTCAAGTAGCTGAGGATTGAAATCATTAAATAATGACAAACATTTGAGTTTAAGTCTCCATATCCTTCAGAAATGTCATACTAATGCAAAACCTATTATTCTATCAACTTTCTAAGTTTGTAAGAGCAATATTTAAAAATCTGTCCCTATTTGCCCCCCCCCCATCATTTTAGGCTTTGTCCAGATTTTTTGCTGTAAGAGGTTGAGACTGTATATATAAATACGTGGGTGTCTATACACATACACACACACATTTTATATATATATATATATATATATATATATGTATACACACACACACACACACATATACATACACGTTTAAATATTTTGTTTTGTATTTGCCCCCTTATTGTTCTATCAGGTCCCACTTTTCAGTCTTTTCATTTGGATACATTTACTGTTCGATAAAATTGCTGTACAAAATTGATGTGGTGTATCTAGGTCAGATTGCCAAGTTTTAGGAACTCTAAAGTCATACAGTCGAGACCATATGATCTAGTTTCCAACAACTCGAACATAAAAAAAAAACACAAAAATCTACCTTTTTATATTTTCTCGGGAATGAACTCGTCAAATTTAAGCAAACAACTGTTCTGACACATCCTAACAATGACAGCTGTCAACATGCACGGGCCAAATGTTTAGTATATTATATTAATCAGTTTCCTGCAGTCAAAAAATCATGGCAGTGTCACTATGCAATTTATTAACAAAGGATGAGTCTGCACTATCAGTGTGAAAGATCAGCTTTTTAGACAGCATCACACAATGACAGCACTAGAGATTGTAAGGAGGTGTAATACAGTTGGCATCAGAAAACTGTGGTGAGCACATCACATCACATCAGATGTCCCAAGTCTCCTAGAAATGCAACAAGCCTGCAATCCCACAGAAAATGATGCATGTCATAATCTCAATTTGAAGTCAAATAATGTGAAGGCATATCTCAGGCAGGGAAAAAAGGGAAACTTTAGAAGCTTAGAGTGGTAACAACAGATCAGGGAGGTTGAATACTGATGATTCTGCAGAGAAAGTGTTGGGTAGAAGGCTGACAAATGGTGATGTATTGTCTTCTAATATGAAATTTAAAGGGAAAAAAGTTGCATTTCTATTTCAGGATACGGATAGTAATGAACTAGTACCTTGACAAGAAGAGACTTAGCAACTATAAAGGCAATATGACCAGCCACTGATAAGGGCATTCTGGAGCAACTTATATATTTTAATGAGAGTTAATATTTCAGCAGGTGACAGTGGCAGAACACAGCATTCGGGAGCTCTAATAAAGGAAGTAGGTAGGTAAAGGTAGGTGTGTGTATGTGTTTTAAGAGTGTAGAGTATGCTTAGTCAGTGATTAGTTGTGATTAGGAACACAAGGACTGTAGAACACCTATGACAGGTTTCTGTCAACACCTTGGAGAGTTAAATGTGACTGGTTGAAAATAAAATAAAACATGAGTCATGCAACAAAATTTTGACTAGATTATAATTTATTTTCATCATAAAAATATGTACTTTCATTTATCAAAGTAACTTGGCTTAAACTGGCTGAGTGGTGGTTGACAGAACATGCAATGGTATTCGTGACAAAAATTGTTATGGCACAGATATTAACAGCACAGAATGTTATGTAATTATTACCAAAACAAGGCACATATCCATTAAAATAAAGGGAAAGTTTCAGCATGTCACAGAACAACATAACCTTTATTTAGCTGATGACACATTACAAACTAACATTCAAAGAACATGTGTTCATGGGTATAATGGGGAATGAAACAAACACTCAACACCGGCATTGTACTATTCAGAAGACTTGATACAGTAGTTCTGTTCATATCAAAGTATCATCATTAAATGGGCTTGTGGCACATGGGTTATGTGGTTGTCCTTTACTTCTTGTGATGCACACTTATATGGGTTCAAATCTCCCCTATAACCTAAACAAATTTTGAGGGGTTGGGAGTTGGCATAATGGTTGAGGTGTTTACCTCAGAAACACAAAATACAGGGTTTGATTCTCATCTTTGGAAGGGAAATTGGCTATGTTTAAAATGGCCCACAATGACAGCTAGTCTATTACTTATCCATGAACCTATGAACAAGCCTGCTATAATTCCTTTAGAAAAGTTCACTAATAAGAGGGCATTCGCAGTCAACTACATACCCAGAAGCCATACTGAAATCTCTGGCCTTCTAAGAGCTTGTCCTTTGAGTACAATCATAATCCATCATCTATTCTTTGGTACCTCTGAAATGCTTACTAGAACATCACAGCTTTAAACAATACAAGAGCAGATATTTTCTAGTACTTTATATACCAGATCTAATTCAAAACAGGACAGATGTTATATTACTTTGAATAGTATTAGTATCCTCCCTTTTTGTGGCCTTGGCCTTTCTTTAAATTAGAAGATTACATTTCCACCTGAATGAGCATCGGAAAGAAGGTGATAGGTTGGAGGGAGTGATTTATGCAAGTTAAACACAAACAAGTTAAACACAAATGGCAAGTGCTCTGCATCTCTATATGGATTTTTCAAATGGGAGGAAGTATTTCTTTAATTTCATTCCCCTCTTTTTTTTGTTCCTCTTCAGATGCTTTCACTATTGTTGAAATCGCAGTGACAGAGCCCTTCTACTCAAGATAAAGGACTGTACTTATATCTGTGTGTAATACTAATCAATGACTAAGCATACTCTACACACTTAAAACACACATTCTCACACCTGCCTTTACCTACCTATTTCTTACATACACGCATACACACTTCTACCTACTTCTTACATCCACAGACTCCGAGTCCTACCTACCTATTTCTTATACACACACACACACACACACACACACACACACACACACACACACACACACACCTCTTAAACACTTAAACACACACACGCACACACTTACCTCTCACTTCTACATTCATCTGCGCAGTCCGAACGTCCTCTTGAATTCAAATTTCCAGTAGGCACGAAAGACGAAGACGTAAACCATCAGTCGCACAGACACAGAAGATGAAAACAGGACGCAAACACCTGTTGCGTCTGTGCGACTGGACGGGATGCAAAGGGCGTTCTTAAAGAGGAACGCCCTTTAAAAAAAAAAACTTTTTTTTATTTAAATTAATTTCTCGGCCAGCCGGTTCCAGGGGGGTGCAAGTGCACCCCCATGCACCTGCCTGCGGGCACCCTTGCGCATTACTTCGTCAGGCAGCTGGTCCAGTAGTTTAAGGATTGTAGGCTTCCTGTATTTGATTTGTAGTTTGCTGGTATTTTTAGACACATCACTCAGTATATTTTATTGTGCTATGATTATCCTCTGCTTCTGTTTTATCCAGCATGTTTTTTAAACACCTGGTAACTCTTAATGCCGTATCAGAAGTACATTTTATGGGTTACAGATGGATAAAGTTTAGACTATGTCCATGTGACAGCACATAGAAATGAAATAATGTTTGAATTAATTTTTTGCTTGCTACAGCATGACTCCACATGTGCTCATTTAAAATGATCACACTGCAAATTTCATGAAATATGAAATCCATGTTTATTGTCACCATCTCTTCAATATTGAGTGGTGTAACACTGGAGATGATATACAGAATATGACATCTGACTTGGACCTAGAGATTAAGACACAATATAAATCCAATAATTTATCTTGAGTACATACAACTGGACCTAGTTTCTAGCCAGAAAAAAAGTATAATTGCATTTGCAATTTCTTTGGGTTTGCCCGTTCAGTTCTGCAGTGTAAGTGATCACTTGTTACACTACTTACAAAGGAGTCTCAGTACAGCTCATGCATGCAATGTAAAAAAGAGCTGAGCACTCTGCACTGTGGGATATGGGGCTACCTGAAACAGGTAGTTAAAGGGGTAGTATCATTTCATGGCCCAGGAAGTTACTCTCGTTAAACTTTTAGAAGTAAAACGTGACAGTTACTACACTGTCCCCCAAGATTTCAGCAGAAGGAATGTTTAACAGCAAGGAGCAGCCCAGTAGATAAGCAAGAATTAGGGGTAATCCAGGTTTGTATTTCCAGATTCTATGATTTCTTTGTATCTACCGTGATATATAATACAAGCCTTGGAATAACAGTTTCATTCTTTTTAATAATAAAGAACATATTTGTAAGAATTTGCATATTTCTGCCACTGTAATAAAAAGTGATTTACTAAAGGTACATTTTTTATCCTGCGCTTTTCCTTTGCATAATTTTATAGCAATGTGGATACGAACAACTTATAACAGCTCAAAAAGTACAGTTTTGATAAATTAGCATTGCAGTTATGGATGTGTGCTTACCAACAAATCTACTATTCTTTTGTCAGAAAAGGAGTTTGACATTAAACCAATCTAACAGAAAAGTATAAATCTTTCAGGATACAGAAATAATAGATTCAGTAATGTGAAACTGAGTGAGAACACAAATTAAATAGAAGTACAGACATTATTTTTTCATATACACTGTTTATTAGAAAACATATGAAACTGCCAGATTCCAAATGACTTGCTGTCCATGTGACTTACTGTGGCTTAAACCTGCCCTGATTTTAAAAGATTAGCTCTTGGTGTAAGTAACTTACTCTGGTGTAAGGCCTATCTACACACCAGAGTAAGTCACTCACACTGACAGTAAGTCTTTTGGAATCTTCCCCCTCATCATACCTCTCAACCTGCAGACATTGAAAATCGGAACAAAGGCACTTGAAAAGTAGGTACATCTAGCAAAAAATCTGGACATCCAATTAGCCTAAAATTTGAATACCATATAGCACATAACTCTTCCTGCTTTCAGTTGGAATGGGAGATAGCACCCAGAAACACGTTTAAAAAACAGAGAGTGACAAAAATAATGGAAAATATAAGCACATTATTAATGACAGTGTAAAATCTGTAGGATTTAATGACCTGTATTGCAAAATTCTATCATACAATGTCATTTATTTTTGCTTCAGAAAGGGGAGATGTAAATTACTATTGCTACTAGTGTGTTGGTCAAATAGTGTAGTTGCCTGTGTACTAGACAGCATCAAAAATCACACGTGATGATGGAGATTCAGAAAATTATGTGAAGGAGTAAATCATGCCTGAAAATAGTGAAACACCTGAAAAATAGGGACATGTGCAGGGACAAATTAGGCCTGAAAATAGTAACATTCCTCCAAAATACGTACAGTTGAGAGGTCTGACCCACCACACACCCCCAGCGTAAGCTAAGCCTTACAGCAGAATAAGTCATTTACATTGACAGCAAGTCTTTTGGAGTCTGATCCTTCAACCTTGCAGAATCAAGACTATATAAACTTTCACAAAAATGTGTGACTAAAAAATATTCAGTAGCCAACTCTGCAAAAAAGTATATTTGCTCATTTTAGCAAAGATAATAATTCCACTGAATGGGGAGATGGGGAGTACAAGGAGGGTTTCTCATAACTAGCTGTTTAAATAAATATATATCTATATATATATATATATATATATATATATATATATATATATATATATATATATATGTATAGATATGGTTCCCCTTCACAAGATTGAATATATGAATACTCGAAACTCATAAGCCCGAGCCCAAAATCTCGAGTATTCATATACTCGAAATTGTGAAGGGGCACAAAAGGAAAGTAAAAAAAACACTATTTCTAATGTTTTTGCAGGGGGGCTGCACCCCCACACCCCCCTACTTAAATATACCAACTCCAAGATCGCACTACAGCAAAGGATATGGAAATGTACCTTTATGCACAATATGTATAAGCGCACAACAGGACACTTTCCATTCCTCCACTGAAGTGCAGTTATGAAACTTGCACATTAAAGAAGGAACAGTACAGGGGGATCCAGCTCCCTACAAAAAGGTAAGTAAAATCCTTAATCCAATTTTTTACACTTCCCATTCACAATTTTGAGTTACTGAAACTCGAGATTTTGAACTCGATCTTATGAGTTTCGAGCTTTCAGTAATTCGATCTTGTGAAGGGGAACCATATATATATATATATATATATATATATATATATATATATATATTGACCAGTTCACCAAAAATGCTGATTGCTTTGAATAGGACAATTGAATAGACAATGCAACAACCCCAGCTTTGTTTATAATAGCTGAAGTAGCCAGGGAATACAGTACCATACAGTGGTAGCTGTATCACCCCCCCCCCAAAAAGCATTGGCAAAATACAATTTTGATTATATGATTGTCAGTTGACACTGCATCCATTGAGTACATATTTAGTGAACTGACCTAAGGTTATATAGATACATTTTCTCTTTTTATATAATGATATAGAGCATACCCACCTCTGACATACAGAGATAAAGCCCTGACTATGACCCAGGTGATCCAAGTTCAGTTAGTGTTTCTGAGGCCAGTTGGAGTTGCTAGGGGATAGGTAAGAAATACTGAGGCTAAGACTTCTCAACTTTTCCTGGAGGGAGTTTTGTGGCATGACTTGTGGGTGGGACAGGCACCTAGTTTTGGTGCAGGTCAGAACAGAAAGAATTACATACAGTTTGAGTAATAGGGTGGGTCAAAGGAGCATACCTGACCTTGGGTCCTGGTCAGGGCTGCTCATATAACCAATCAAACAGGCCAGAAACAAGGTAATCTAGCATTATGACACAAGTCTAGGCCAAACACAAAGTGCTTAGGTAATATTGCTGTGTTAAGAGGTTATTTGTGAAAAGTGAAGCAGACTAATGGAGAATAGTTTCCATTAAACCAACATGGCTAAGTTTCAAGTGGGAGAATTAATGCTCACCTACTACTCTGTTTGAGCAGAAGGCAGGTTTAAGATGTCAGACATAATTGGGAAGTCCAGAGGAGTCTGGACATCTTGTGTTCCTGGAGCTGGTTCTGGTGAAGAGAGACTGCCTGAGGCCAGGGCGACTGGCTTTGAGGCTGGAGTCTGACGAAAACTATTTTTAATGTCATTGGAAGGCCTGGTAGTGAAAGACTTGGATATACCTGTTTTGTACTGGACAGAATCTGGTAACAGACTGTTTTGTTGTGCCATATGTGGTGAGAGACTTTTTAACATCTTTTGGAGTCATAGTGACATTCCCCAGAACATGTGCACGTGGATTTGCATTTTGAGCAGACTGTGTAAGCGACTTTTATTTTTACAGGCTTGTCTACAGTTCTGAGAGACTAAACTGTGAACACAACATTGTGCACCTGTTCTTAAATGAGTCCAACAATGCGGCAAAGATACTGAACTTTTGCTTACTACAGATTTGTTACCGTTCTTCCCTTCATGATTTTCCTAGTGAAAATTTAAGCATGTTTATGTTCTGTAAATAAAAGTTGCTTCTTTGAAAGAAATTGTGTGTTTACTGCCTAAAGCATCACTACAAAACACACACACACACACACACACACACACACACACAGAGAGAGAGAGAGAGAGAGAGAGACAGAAAAATAAAGAGAGAGAGAGAGAGTGCATAGCACCATAATTGAGTAGGGGCCATATGCCTGCCATTTTTTATCAGGTTGCATTGTTTTTTACTTATATTCTGCATCAGTGGTAGTACATGCCACAAGGGTGGCCATGGTGGTGCAGCGGTTAGCATTGCCGCCTCACAACAAGAGGTTCTCCGGTTCGATCCTCGGCTGGGGTGCCTTCTGTGCGGAGTCTGCATGCCCTCACTGTGGTCGCTTGGGTTTCCTCCGGGTGCTCCGGTTTCCTCCCACATTCCAAGACATGCTGTAGGTGGATTGGGCACTCTAAATTGGCCCTAGGTGTGAGTGCGTGTATGTGTGTGCCTTCTGTGGAAGGTTGGGTGCTGGGCTGGCAACTCGACACCGTAAAAACTCCACTGCCAATCATGAGCGGACAGGTGATCCACTGTGGCGACCCCTAACCAGGAAAAGCCAAAAGAAGAAGAAGAAGTGGTAGTACATGCCACAGTGCTGCAGTCATCATGCCCATGCCTTGTCTTACCATTTTTAAAATGGACTTCACTAGTACCACTTCTGCTATAGGCTAAATACTGACTCCACCTTCACACCATTCTTCACAGAAGTCACAGTTTCTTATCTGTTGCTTGACTCCATTATCTTTAATTTTCCATTAATATTCTTTACAGTGGTGTTTATTGTTTTTATTTATGTATTTATTTATGTTTGTTCTTTGGGGTAGTACACCAACCAGAATTGTCACTACAGAAGATAAAGACTCCAGGAAATGGCAGTATCTGTGTGCGTTTGTGTGTTTGTGTGTATCAGAGTTTGCTATGAGAAACCTACTTTTTGCCACCAGCCAGTTGGTTGATAATCAGAATGTTGTGACTGCAGGGCTGGTGGCATCTCCTAATGGCAGTAAGACTAGAGGGGTGAGAAGATGTTCACAGCTTCTGAATCAGCTAAGTGTATATATTCCTATTTAAAAAACTGCAAATAGTATATTTTCTCTCTTAATTTTATTTTTCTTCAGGTGTGGTATATTTTGTCAGTGATTATTACTTTTGTACTATTCATCATTCGGTAAGTAGAGCCTAGGTTTTGCATTTTTACACACTGTGACTTTAAATTTGGAGGCAGTTGGTTAATTGAGGAAATGAAGGTTCTATAAAATGAAACTGAAATTTGTAATCAGGTTTCTGAAGAAGTCCGAAGTACTAGGGACGAAAGCACTTGACCTGGTTTATGTTTTTCATCTCTTCTATCAGTAGTTGTCCAAATAAATATGTGTGGCACCTGGAACGAGATTTGTGAGTTGGATTTTGCCTGTTTGCTAAGATTTGTGACTATTTGTGCATCTTGTTTTTTTGAACTGGATATGGGTCTGTTTGTCAGGACTAGCAATTCCCTTCTGATCATGAGGCTGTGTAACTATGTGAGGCTGTTTACTGTACTGGTATTTTTATGCTTCATGTTTCCACCCTATTTTTTTCTGTTTACAAGTGTAGCATTTGTCTTATGTTCACCAACAATTAAATCTTTAAAGAAACATACAGTATGTGAGAGATGTGCATACACATTGTCACTGGAGACAAAACTCTCACATACAGACACTCATAATAACAATCAGGTTGGCAAAAACATACACTCTGCATCCACCCCACACATGGATTAGCATATACTGAGATGTTAAATGCAGTATTCTCAAACACCAAAGACCTCACAGATACTCCAGTTGTCAAAATCTTTCTCAGCAAATCCTAAAGCACCCTATGAAAGCAAAACCCAACAATATACATACAGCCGTAACAAGTGGGGCCTTATCAACTAAGCCCATAAAGCAAGCCAACTCACTACTCAGGACTCTAGTCACAGGGGACTCTGTTATGTAATAAGGTCAGTTGCCTATCAGGAGACAGGATCTGACAAGTTACGCACACACTCAAGTCATTGCACAACAGGTACCAGTATGATTCAGTCATAATCCATGTTGGTGTAATTGAACTGAGATAAACCGCTCTAGATTGGTGTGATGCCCACTAGTGCTGCCAATATGTGATGTGCACCACTATGTCATCCCCACACTGGGCCAGTAGTCAAGGAGCCTGAATCCTCACCACTGATACTGGAGAGGGATGTGCACATGAAATACAAATGGATACACTCAGTATTTTCAGACGCAGACCTCTCTGCATCAAGTACAATTTCTCTTAAGAGCACACAGGGAACACACTCAGCCTAGGGTTTGGATGTCTCTATATCTTTCTCCCTCAAGATCCCCAATAAGACACCCCACTGTACAGCTGTAGGGTTAGGTCTTCAGCCGAGTGTCCAAGCCAAGTCCTCCAGCACCCTCTCTGTAAACCCAGTACTTCATGTCCCTGCCACAAGTAGCTGACACAGACATTCTTTAAGATTTAATTTCCACACACACACACACACACACACACACACACACACACACACACAAACACACACACCTGGTAAAGGCTGGCCAAGGTTTACCTGCTGTGCTCCCTCCTGCCCAGAATATAAGGTAGTTATCACTGCCAACAGTCAGTTACTATAAGGCTCTTAAAAGGGTATCCAATTACACTGTGTAATATTAATATTAATGCAAATGGTAGTAGTTCACCAAGACGGCTAGGCCTTCTGGAGTGACCCACACAGTGTCACCAAAAAAATATAAGTACTTTCAAAGGTTAGATACTTTCTACAAGAACAGCTACATTAAAAGTTTCAAATATATTTAATAATAAATAATAAATAATAAAAGAACATGAAAATACTGAATATATATTTGCAGTAAACCACACAGTTCAGATCACAGAAAATATTGAAATTAACAATGACAGATAGACTCACAAATTAGACTCATACAAATAAAGAAAAACACTCTCTAAACTAAGCTTCACTATATTCCTGACTGAATCTAAGAGAATTTAATGTTCCCTAGTAACTTACTTGGGCAAGACAGGATGAAAATATGTGAGCAGTTTTTCTAGTAAGGCTTCCCAGGCAGAATACACTATATTCTGAGATTGCTCCCTGTAAAATATAATACCCAAGATGACTTGCAGAATGACCTCATCTGGTTACCTGACCTCATCTGGTTACATGCTCTCACAGTATCTCCTTTTGAAGTTTGAGACAGGACTTTAGCAGACTGCTACAATACACATTTAGAGCTTTTATGGCAATGCATAGGAGCTAGAAACATTACAGCACTTCCTCCCTTCTTTACAAAAGCTAACAGATAATTGCCGCTCCCAGACCTAGCCTTTCCAGTCCTACTCAGCACTGTGGGGTAACATTTAATGATTTAACAACTCCTTTATATTTGCCTTATTTTTCTTAAAATAATCCAGGTGGTTAACTATTAGCATTATACATGCACATTTCT
Source organism: Protopterus annectens (assembly GCF_019279795.1). NCBI lineage: Eukaryota > Metazoa > Chordata > Ceratodontiformes > Protopteridae > Protopterus > Protopterus annectens. The sequence continues at coordinate 74,042,131 of NC_056732.1, read as the reverse complement.
CTTCATTCCACTAGGGGTGCGATGTTGATACATTTTTAGCACAATTAACAGAAGCAGCACTCACAAATAGATTTTCAGCACAAGCATCTGTACAGATTAGATTGATATACAAATGACATGTAATTATTTACAAAATTCCAGCTAGCTGTGCCGATACAAGTCATACATCCCCTGTCCTACTTCTCCCTATCATGGCTGGCAGTACTTCCTATCTGAGATGGTATGAAGATAGACATTATGGGGCCCTTCCACTATATGCCACAGGCGGGCATATCCTTAGCGTTGAGCAGCATTCTACCTTCACCAAGAATGATGCCACAATACAAAGATGACTGACTTTAATAATTGGCTTAGTTTCTTGTGCCATTCTAGGGGGATACAGTTTTTATCAGCAAGGGAGGATATGGTCAGTAAATCACACTGCTTTGCCAAGCATTGTATGCACCTGCAACCCCCTCCCCAGGCTTTCAAATATTGGCAAAAATATTATGCTTCCCCACTGAGCCTATCATAGGCAATACCAATTTAAGAAACCTTCCAACATAGCAAAATCTATCCAAAGCAATTTAAAGGTATTAGAGCTCACTGGTAGGAGTCTAAACAAGAAGCTCTACTCCCTCCAAGCTCTTCTCACTTTGGAGAATGCAGACATCTATGCTTATACTGAGACATTGTTTAAAGTCACAGAGAGTAACCTGGTGGTGCAAAGCTTCAGTGCCTTCCACACATTTAGTCCAGGAATGGTACAGGCAGGGATCGAAGGTGGAGGTTTGCTGATTTGCATAAACAACAAGCATACCGCAAAGTTGGTTAAACAGGATGACACACTGGAGTTTCTCAACATGCAAATTACCACTGACAAGGTCCCATACCATATCCTAGAAAGTTATAGATCACCCTGCATGACCCAGGAAACCCGTAGCTCATACTTAGACCTACTGGTGACACTTACCATTCAACTGAATATCTTACTAACAGGTGAATTTAATTACCTCTCCATAGACTGGGAATTCTGTATGACCCCAAATTTGCAGGCACAGAGCTTCCTGGACTGGACTTTGTTAACACAAATACCATAGACCAGATAGTGTATACACCTATTAGATACACAACCATATTGGCCCTGATACTCACAAATATGGGAGAACATTGCACCACCTAAATTCCGTGTCCTCTCTGGTGAGGTCAGATCACAAAGCTGTCTCCTTTGAGATAAAAATAAATTCTTTAACCCCAGTAAACCCTGTAACAGTTAGGAACTATTCTAAGGCAAACTACCTCTTATTAAGTGATAACCTGTCAAAATTTCAAGCCCCTCCAAACTCAGATAACACAACAGCTTATGCAGAACTGTTTACAGAAACTGTGTACAACCATATCAATAGCTGCATAGAGTCTGCTGTGACTAACAGAAGTAAACTATCAGACTCAAAAAACAAGACACCCTGATAGAATCAAATATTAAACAAGTTGTACAATAAAAGAAAAAACATCATAGCTAAACTTAGGAATTGCAATACCAAAAAGGATGAAAACTCTTTCATCAAGCTTAACAGACAACTAAGAGGGCAAATTAAGACCAAAAAAAAAAAAACAGTTTTGAGGTTAAGATAGCTTCTCAAATCAAAGGCAACAATAAGCCTTCTTTAGTCAAGTCTGAAACCTTAAAAGCAACACACAACAGTGTGCCAAACTGGTTGTAAATGGAGCCACATTAATGGCGCCAGAAGATATAGCAAATCTACTGGCTGACAAATTCAGCCCCAACTTCATTCCCCACTGCCCCCATCCACCACTTGGGAAATACCATCAAACATAACCTCACCTCTGTGTAAGGGCAGATTATGAATGGATCCTGGGAACTACAGACCCATTAGTCTGATTAGTCTCCTCTGCAAAGCCATGGAAAGAATTATTATGGAAATGATTAATAATACCATAGGAAATCTTTAGACACTGGAGCCAATCTAGTTTTATTTCATCAAGGGCAGGTTATACATACTAAACCTGGTGGACTTCTTTGAAAAGGTCACCAAGGCAATAGATGAGGATAAACGGTGCATATTGTCTACCTTGACCTGGATAAGGCATTTGATGCAGTACCTCACTAGGGAATTGCTAATAAACTCATGAAATTAGGCATAAACCTCTGTGTAATGCACTTGATAGCCAACTGACTCACAGATTCACGCAAGAAGTTAGTATTGGGAGACCACCTCCACTATGAGGCCTGTCACCAGTGGAGTCCCTCAGGGCTCTGTGCTGGGTCTACTCTTGTTTGGCATCTACTTCTCAGAAGTCAAGATCAATATCAAGGCTCTCTGGATGACTAAGTTTACAGATGATTGCAAACTAGGAGCAGTCACTAAATCCCTCCAAGACACAAACATCATGAAGGAAGGTCTAACACAGACAAATGACAGGTACCAAAGCCAAAGCTTAAAACTCAATGCCAAGAAATGCAGAATAGTACCTTTTGGGAAGTCAGACACCCTAAGAAACTACCTCATTGATAGATTACCCCTATGAATAGACCCAGTAGGCAGGGACTTAGGGATGCATTTAGTTAATAACCTGACTTTTGACCAACATGTGTATATGGTAGTACGAAACTCATTCTATGTTTCTCAACTTATAAGAAAGGGCAAAGTATCCAGGTCCAGGGAGATCATCATGCCATTTTATTTGTCCCTTATCAGGCCCATCATTGACTATAATGCCCCCTACTGTATGTACCTGATCAAACACATGCAACAACTGGAACAGCCACAGAAGTTCATTACAAAAACTATACAAGGCGTAAACAAAATGTCCAATGCAGATCATCTCAAATCCCTATCTCTGCACTCTGTTTCCTAAAGACTGCTGAGGGGTGATCTTTGCCAGGTATACAAGGCATCCATGGATGCTACTCTGATGGACTTTTTGCTTATCCACAAAATGAATAGTGTCAAAACTACTGCATCCAAGGACTTAATTTTGCTTATGACATAAATTGGACATGTTGAAGGGACAGGTATGTGTCTCAGAGAATTCCCATCCATGTGAAGCAAAACCCTTCTCTAACCCTATTAAAGTGTAACATGGACCAGTGGATGGGAAACCAGAAATTCACCCCAGTCTGACACCTATGTCTCTGATGGACAGAAGCAGTAGTTAAATCATATTCTGTCTAACATATACCCCCTTAAAATAACCTCTAAAGCACAATAACTTGTGGAGACATTTCCATTGCGTGGATAGGCTAATAAAGGCCCCAGTGGTCATTACCCTGCTATACACCTATGAACCTCAGTGTAAAGGCAAAAAACATGCTAAAACTTGCAGAGTTGTATCTGGTGAAAATACTGCATGCAACAATAGTGGGTGAATAATAGCATTTGATAAACGTAAGCGGTAATACTGGAAACCAGGAGCACAATACAGTGGCAAATATGGCACAACTGCAAGAATGCTTTCACATGGACCAGGACATTATATGGAAATTGTCTGAGCTGCATAGCCCACAAACTGGATATGGAGAAATGTGTACATTTCCCATACCAGTGGATACCATGGTATGTGTAGCACTTACCATTCTAGTCACAGGGACCTTTTAGAGACAGACAGTAGACAGAGTGGGTATATCACAAGAATTGGCTTGTCAAATACTCAAAATATTTCTTGATAAATTGCTTCCATTGGTGGATGAACACATCTGTTTCTGCAACACTGCAGAGGAGAGCTAGACACCACCATGAGTAGCTTCTGCAGTATTTCACTGTATGCCTCCCTAAAATGCCAGGTGTCATGGATTTCACATGTGTATCAATAACTGTGATGTTCATGGTCAGTGATACTTTAACAGGAAGATCTGTCATTCCATCAGCTACCAGGTAGTGTGCGATGTATAATGGCTGGTAACCAATATGCCTGCACAGCATCATGGCAGTGTCCATGATTCCCATGTATGGCAAACAAGTAATTTATATCGCTGCTGCCTGCAGAGGGATATTCCACAGGGCCACATAGGTAAGTGCACGAACACAAGTACATGCACATATCTGCAGCAACAAGTAGTATTATGTGTGCTTCACTCCCTCCCTCCCTGTATATCTGTATTGCAGGTGATTCAGGATACCTACTAGAGCACTGATTGATAACACAAATGTGGAACAATTGCTGCCAAACTACAATATAACTCTAAACACACAAAAAAAGGTGGTCTCTGTGCTGAACCGTAAACAAGTAAATGAAAAAAGGCACAGTTGTTCCAGCTATAATATACAAAAACTTTTATTGCACAAACCACAGAAGGTAGACTTCACACAAATAATGCTGCTACAGTTGTCTTATACGTTTTCGTTAGCTAACTTCATCAGAATAAAGTAACCACATCATCCAGTGAATTGATTGGATTAAATTAAATTACAAATGCATATATAGGGAGGAATTGATGTGGTTACTTCATTCTGATGAAGCTATCTGACAAAAACGTACAAGACAACTGTAGCAGCATTATTTGTTTGAAGTCTACCTTCTGTGGTTTGTGCAATAAAAGTTTTTGTATATTATAGCTGGAACAGCTGTGCCTTATTTCATTTGCAATATAACTCTACTCATGAAATTAGAAACATAGCAGAATGATTGTTTCGTCTATGAAACGTTTAGTTCTACTGCATAGACATGCATTCTCATGCCACAGCCTGGGAGCTCTTCATAGGTGCATTGTATGCTACACAGCATGATTATAGAGAAACACACAGGCCATCTATCAGACCTGGGAACTTTTGCACCTGCAAGAGCAGTCCCTATTGTAGATACCAGCACAACATCCTGCAGCAGTGATGACAGTGATGGCAACAGACAACAACCAGCAGCACACCCTGCTAGACAATATTGCATACTGAATATTGCAGTGTGGTTGAAGCAACAGTGTCTAGTCCATGTGCCCTGATATGTGCATAGTGGCAGTCCGTTTTCACACAAAACAAAATGATGCATGCAGCAGTATGTAAAGGCTGTGCTATGCTGTGAATATTTGAGTCAAGTTGTTCATCAGACATCTCCACTTATACCACACTGAAGGGAGGGTGGTGATGATCACAACCAGCATTATTTGCATGTGTGCAAAGGGACATAAGGACACACAGCTTTCTTTGCAACCTGGTGAGTACTAGTCAACAGAGGATGTGATATGGATCATAGGGGAGATTGGTGTTGTGCATGAATTCCTCTGTAACAGGGGTGACACTACATGCCCATGCATTAGCCTACCACATTGGTGAATGTAGCAGGATTAGAGGTCCCCCTTGCAGACTGATGTGGTAGTACTGGTAGAATGTGACCTGTAGCGGGTTTACTGATGAGGTATCATACCCTTGGTTCTTCTGCATCATGGTTGCCCTTGACATAGAGTGGGACAGTAAGATGTATTTATTTATTTATTTAAATTTGTTGACCAGGTAAATCTGACTGGACACAGGTCCTTTTCCAGTGGAGGCCCTGGGAGAAAAGCTCCACAATAAAAACAACAATTAAAAACAACAATTAATTACAAGTTGCAAGAAGTATAGGTAAGTTTTGTTTAACAATAGTAGTAAACAGTTATAGTTCAAAATGAAATTAAGTATTTAATTAAATGGTACAACACTTATATCATTGGTGCCATAAAGACTAGCAAGTATTTTAATAGCTGAGCTAGCAGCTATTAACCTTGAATAACAGTGACTAAGATTACAGCTGAGATATAGGTTTACAAGCAATGTATTTGGCTGCATATCCCTATATCCCTACTGCCATAGGTGCAGACTGTGCGCTTTGTGATAGCCTCACTGTGCATCCATCCTAGCTATATACATATCCCTGGCTATGGCCAACACTCATCAAAAGTTGCACTTGCTAACCTCTATACATAGACAGACATGGTGCTGACATGTACCATCATGGCTCTCATGAGAACTATCATGATTTATAGATTTATATGTAACTACTAGGTCAATGGCCACTAGGGCTCTTACAAGCCTACTTGCACACCCCAATCCATTTGGGTCTCAAGTATCATATGGGCGGGGGTGGGTATATTACTAGGTAGGTAACTAAGGATTTGTAGGTGGGGTTGCATTTAGAAGAATACTTTTCCTATTGACAGGCGCTGTCTATAAGGGACAAGGGGGCCAGACTGGAGGTACATTTATGATTTCTCATCCAGTTGTCAAGGTTTCATTTGATTAAGGTCTGGGATGAACTCTGTTTTACATGGATGGGAGTTTATTTCATAGTGTGCAGATCCTTTGGGACAATTATCTGTCCCTCCAGCATGTTATGTTTATGTCACAATCAAAGATCAGATCCTTGGATCTAGTGTTTCTGGTGCTGTATTTTTTTGCACATGTGCAATTGCATTGTCTCTGGACTCCACTATTTGATGTGAGCATTGGCACAACTGGGAGTCATTCACAGAAGCCACACACCATTACAATCATCTCCATATCAGTGTGCATAGCTACAGACTGAGCACAGAATATAGCCGTGCACACTTGTTGATTTAGCCCAACAGCTACTGACATATCTGGTACCGGCTTGTACTTTGGATGGTGCTGGTAATCCCTAGTGTACTGAAATATGATGGGTGTGCACAAATCCAAGGCAGTACACTGGTCTGCCATCACAGACCAAGATGAGTGGTGGCACTGTGGTCAATTACAGGGGAGCAGTCTCTTGACAGATTTGATAACCACCCATGCTATGCATTCTGTAGAACAGCTTTGGGTAGGGCAAACTGTTAGTGTGGACAATGGGTGTGGTACTACCCAGGAGGGAGACCAGCAGTGTCAATATTTCTTGGAACTGTGAATCTATTTGTGTGTTGGCTTCATCATTGTCAACAAACCCCACCAAGTGTTATCATCAGCCTGTTGTGCTGAGCCAGCCTTCACAGGTGTCACTGCAACAATGGTCTATCCTGTGAATACACAACACAAGATATAACTGAGTGACTGTGACTGTGACTGCCCCTGCAATACATGACTTCCCAGTGGTGTGCATGTAAATGGCAGGTAGATACATGCAGGCAAACAACTTGCACATACCTGTGCTTGTAGCCCCCTGAGTCTGGAGAGCTAATGTACCTATGAGACACACATGCAGTGGTTATTGTGGGTTCTTTAGAGTCAGTCTGTGTAAAGTTTCTGTATAGTACTTGTGCTATGACTTGTAACCTGTTTGGTCTTTTTGCGAGATATGTGGAGTTTGAATACTCCCAGGAACTGAGTCCACCCATCTTCCTATGATACTCGGACCCTCATTATGTTTGTGCATGGATTCTGGGAATGACATCCATGAGGGCTGCAGTGAGAAGTGGCCACTCTCAAGTTGCTGGCCTGTCCACTGTGCTATGCTAAATGCTTTCTATGAGGCTCACCATATGATGTTATTGTCATGCTCTAACATTGTGTTGTGTAATTTCTACCAACCACAGCACTGATGTTATTGACTAATGTACCCAGCATATTGGTCCTGTACAAACTAGTTAGCAACCCTTCTCTGCAATAGACGCTGCCATACATTCAGAGCACCTGTAGCAGGACATCAGTGTCAGAACATTTTAAGGTCTCAAATTTTTACCATCTACCCCCCTTTGGAAGGCATGCATACACCTAGGACTAGGTAGGCCATAGCTGTAGGCCATTGAAGTCTTGGTATATTAGAGTGGGCACACAGTACTTTGGCTTGACAAATCACAACAAGACTGGGTTATTCAGGGCTAGGAGGACAGTGGAGACCACAGAAATATTATGAGCAATGCGGTACCCCAGTGGCAACCAAGATGAACAGTACTAAGGCTGGATGAGGACTTGTATGCTGCTGGGCAGGTAACACACATAGGTCCATGGGGATATGTAGGTGACAGGGAGCATTACAGACAACATACTGCTGGGAGTGCTAGATAACACAGGATGGTGAGCTATGTTGACTGAGACTACATACATGTACATCAACAGACCTCCCAACCATCCCGAATTACTCGTTTTTTACCGAGTTTTGGGGTCCAAATGAAGGGGTGTCACGATTCCCGAGTGGCACCCCTTTATTTCCGATTTCTTTGCTTTTTGTATTTTTTATTTTTTTAATTATCGTGCTGTCATTGCTGATGTCATCGCGTGAGCGATGACGTCAGCTCCGTCAGCACTACCAGCCAGTCGGAATTGAGCTCAATGAGCTCACGTCATCATTTCCGGCTGGCTGTGAGCGCAGAGAATTTGAAAACAACTGAACTGTTGAGAATGTTGCTGCCGAGAGAGGGATTTGCACTTTAGGGACTTTTTGCTTAAACTGCTGCTGAGAGAGGGATTTTGCTTAAACTTCTGCCGAGAGTGGAACATTGCTTAAACTGCTGCCGAGAGTGGGACTTTGCTTAAACTGCTGCCGAGAGAGGGACTCTGCTTTAGGGACTTGTGCTGCCATTTCTGCCGAGAGAGGGATTTTGCACTTTGCTTTAGGGACTTGTTTCTGCCGAGAGACTTAAACTGCTGCCGACTGACTTCGGTGGTGCTGCTTTGCTGGAAACTAGGTAAGGAATAAAGTGTGTGTACTTTGGTGGTGCTGCTTTGCTGGAAACTAGGTAAGGAACAAAGTGTGTGTGTGTGTGTGTGTGTGTGTGTGTGTGTGTGTGTGTGTGTGTGTGTGTGTGTGTGTGTGTGTGTGTGTGTGTGTGTGTAATACACCTGGTGGCTACAGGTATCTAGGCTCAAACACTGTACCTTTGGTTCAGGGTAAAAAGTGCCTAAAGTCACTAGCCACCACCATTTATCAGCTTTGCCCACATTTTTTTTTTGGTGTTAAGAGTTGAGAGCTATGGTGACAACATAATTTGTATTTCCCCATTATTTGCTTTGTTGTTTGTCCAGGTTTTTTGTGCTAACCATTCACAGCTATGGTGAGTGAGAAGTCAGTTGTATTTACTATTTCCCCCATTATTGGCTTTGTTGTTTGTCCAGGTTTTTGTGCTAAGAGGTTGACAGCTATGATGAGAAGTGAGAACTGAATTCACTAAATTATAGCCATTAAGTTTGTCTTCCTATTGTTTAACCTACTGATTTAGCATAGCGGTATGTTGCAGTGACTGTAGTAACATGCATGGAGGTAGCATAACATTTTATTCTAGCAACTTTCCAAAATTATACAAGCAATCTTTAAAATGTGTCCCTGGTTTTTGAGCCCCCCCCCCGAAAAAAAAACTGAAATTGAAAATAAGTACAAGAAGCTGTTCAAGATGCCTGTGGCTTACACTACTGTCATTCTGTTTATAGTTTGGGTGTGGAAGTAGACTTTTATGATGGAAATGTTCTGAATTGGGAAGTTTTGTAATTATTGGTTCATGCATTTTCTTTCATAGCCTACTGGAAAAAAATTTCATTCAAACAAATTTAAAATGTACTCTTTCTAACAAGTGTGCTGTATTATACAAGGAATATAACTTAATAAAATCAGGAAGGTATATCAAAGAAATGAAGCATGTATGTTTCTTGTTTTGTGAGCAAGAGGCCAGTGATTTGAAAATGGCCCAAAGGTAATCTTTATCCACCAGTGGTCAAATGCATTTTCTTTGGATGTGGTGCAGGTTTCAATGCTGTTTCAATGAATGTGAGTTTCAAGGATAGAGAAGTTTTAATGCCAAGTCTATTTTCATTGTGAGACAGTATTGCTTTGTTTATCAGATGTTTGTTAGTGTTTGTGCATTGATGTGCTGTAAAATATAAAAATAAAATCCAAATAATCAATGTAGAAGTAAAGCAGTATGCACACTAGTGTTTATGGTAAATGGAGTGAAATAGCCAGGTAATGGGACATTGGAATGGCTGCAGGGAGACTCTGGTGGCATATTTTGGTTGTCTGTTCTTCAGTTTGTGTTCGAAAGTTGGTATCCCACAAATCCATTGGAGTGGGTGGGGTTACATAATTATGTATGCAAATTAGATGTTAATCAGCGTACAGATTTGTACCTATTTTTCATGGCCCTTGTCCAGATTTTTGATGTTTCCAGGTTGAGAGGTATGTACATCAAGAACAAGTGTCCCTGAGGGACTTATTCATCCCATATGTTTAGGCTAGGCTTGAGGGCAAGAGATCAGCTGTCCAGGTGTTGTGGGCTGCCATTCCACATATACAGTTATATATAGGCAGATACATATGATCAAAAGGTATACCTGTAGGTACGTATTGCAAACCACCTTAATCAAAACTGTAGCAAGGGTGGGGTGAAGAAAGTAACTGTCCCAGCCACAAGCTGTTAGATAGTGTGACTGTAACAGGGTAATAGGTACTGTTGGTCATTTTAAGGGATAGTGGTATTCATGTAAGCAGCAATAATCATGTTCACAGATGTTTAAATGAACGAGAGTCATTGTTTTTATAATTGTAGGAAGGGTCTGTTTGCTACAGTTTAGAAAAGCTCTTTGGCGCATCTGCTAATGAAGTATTTTTGGGTTTATGCAGCTATATATGAGCACCTCCTTAGGTACTTTTTTTGGTCCACAACTCTGAGGGACCTTTCTTTTGGCTCACAGCTTGGTTGGTGGGGGATGCAATTGCTGAGGGTACCAACCGAACTAGCTGCTTGTCTGAGTTTAGTACACCTCAGGAGTGGTAAGATAGTTATAGTAGTGTTACTATAGGCTACTCTCAGACAAACACTTGTAAACAGAGCCAGAGAAGGAAGCCACACCACTAAACCACCACGGCTCCCTGTCGATGTGAAATAAATCCAGGTAAACAATCTAATGGCTAGTTGCAAACATCACAGCAATTTCTTATTTAAATACAAGGTGCTAAGCATTTTCATCCCCTTTGAGTCACAGGACGTCATCAGAGTACCAGAATAAGCAATCATTCAATATTTAAACTAAAAAGCCTGCGAAAGAGAGACAATATTACAAAAGGCCTGTATTTCTTAAAGGCATATCACATTAAAAGTATTGTATACGCCAAAAAATAATTCATAATGAAGAACAGCAATGAATCACTATTCCTAAAAACTTACTATTAAAAGCAACCATTATAAAATTGTGTGTGTGTATGTTTTCCACATTAAAAAACTTCCAACATGTTACATTTACACATAATATTAACTTACACAATTTATATCCCCCTACAGTTGATAATTAAAGGTAAACATTAAAAAGTTAAGCATCCAAAGCTTTAAGTTTCAAAAAACATGATAGAGAGACTCCTTCATTAAGACCAAAATTAGTGATTTGCCACTCAGATTCACTACACTCCAGTTTAAGCTTCTATGGTCCACTCCTGATTTCAAAATCAATAACATCAATGATGAAAAACTTAAATGAATGCCCTTGGTTAGTACTTATATGTTTCCTAAGCTGTTTCTCATGTCATACTTCTTAATATCCTTCAAATGTTCATATATTCTATCTTTAAATGCCCTCTGTCTTACTTATGTAAAAACTGGGGCACTGTGAACATTGGGCAAGATAAACAACTTTTTTGGTCCTACAATTACGTTAGCTTAGGGCAAAACATTCTTCCATAACCCCTCAATGAAACATGTTGCCCTTCAATAATGTATGTATAGTAATTACAGTTAAAACATTTTGTCATCAAATGGGTTCACTGTCTCTCTTTGACATTGGGTTTTACCTTTTCCAAATATTTATATTTATATTTCTCTTGAATGTCACTAATGGACAGTCACCTAGCTTTTCCATGTGTAAACCCCCCCCCATTTTCAAAATTCTCCAATTGCTCCTTAAAATATCTTGAATAGATCTGGCTTCATTGTTAAAGATCAATACACATCCTTTATTAAATCTAGTGTCCTTGTTTATCTTAGTGTTATTTGTATTATCAACCTCACACGTACCCAATAATGGTTTGTATACCTGGGTCAGCCTTTTATGCCTAACATCATCAAATTTTTTTTCAGGAAATTTGGAGGGTAACCCCTATTTAATAACATGTCCTTCAGTATCTCAAAAAATGTTGAAAAAGTGTCAAAAGCAGAACAAATAAACTGGAAGACAACCAGAGTACAATCCACTTTTTAATGAAGTACACAGCAGGACACAAACATAATTCCTTCAGTATCTCCCCTTCTTTTTCGAACGTTTCAGTTTCAGATACCATCCTAGCTAACTGAACAAGCTGCTCTTTTACAAGGACTTTCTTCTGGTGAAGAGGGTGACAACTTCCAAAATGTACTAGGCAATTACAGTAGGTGGACTTGAGGTGAACCTCTTATTTAACAAGGGATTTCTTCCGGTGAAGAGGGTGACAACTTTCAAAATGTACTAGGCAATTAGAGTAGGTGGGACTTGAGGTGAACCTCTTGTTTATATGGTCATTTCTTAACTCAACATCAAAATAATTAATAAAGTCATAGGATTTAGTCATTATAAAACTAAAGAAGTCAGTTGAATTATTAATATAAGCAAAACAATTGTCTAATTTGGTGTCACTGTTTTTCTAAAAAAAAATGTCATCAAGAAATCATCCCTAAAGGCTCCATGGTTCACTAAAAGGTGAATTAAACACACAGGCATGCTCCCAGTAGGCTTAAACTATGTTCGCAAATAAGGGGGCACAAGCGGTCACCATTGCAACACCTTTAACCTATCTGTGAATGGTTCCTTCAGACAAAATGAAGGTATTGTTGAGGACAATTTACATCAGGGTAGGCAGGACCTTAACTAACCTATCACTCAGTCCATTGTTATGACATAAATATAATGTGAACCATGTCGGAACTGTATTGTGAGGGATAACTGAGTACAGGTCTTTAATATCAATGGTAACTAATATTAAATTATTGTCAAATGTATCATTGTGTATTTTACTAAGAAAGTCATAGGAGTCTTTGTAAATATGTGTCTCCTTATCAAATATGTTCTTTAACTTTATATCAATAAATCTGACTATTCTGTATGTTTTTGACCCCTTGGTAGCAACAGTGGGGAGAAATGGGGGGATCCTCCATTTTTTTATGAATTTTGGGGATCCTGAAAATTGAAAGCAACCTTGGGACATCATTTTTTAATATAATTAAATTCACCTTTCTCCAGTAGTTCATCCAACATCTCCTAGGTAGCCCTATCTATTTTCAAGTAAGAAATATTTAACTGGTTCCCGTAACTCTCTTCATATTGATCAGAAAACAATAACCCCTCCATCCTGTTCATATAGTCTGTGTAGTCCATGACAACCATTCCCCCTCCCTTGTCTGGTTTGATACATCTGATAGTGTGATTGGTACTAAGCTCATCCAATATTCCCTTTTCTGTGTTCAAGATATTGGAAAAGTTCTTGCCTTTATTGGCCCTATAAATCATTCTGAAATCATGTTCACACTTTTTCTCAAATAAGTAGATATAGTAGGGTGTAGGGGGGGTTGTATACACTTGTTTTTCTACAGGGTTCAATATTCACATTTGTTTGTTCTATGTTATTAAAAATCACATTAAGATTTAACTTTCTCATAAACATTTTTAAATCAATAATGGTCTTAGCTAAATTGCCCTTTCTTATAGGCACAAATGTTAGCCCTTTCTCAAAAAGGGGAGCATGCTCTCTGGTAGTGTCTATTGAACTATAATTGTAAACTTTAAAGTCCTTTTTTAAATTGGTAATAATCTTGGGCCCATAGGGGTTAATAGTTCCTGTTCTGATGTCTCCTCCTCTGTGGCAGTGGGGGATTCCTGTATTGGAATCCCTGCTGGTAATAACCATGCCAATTCCACTGGTAGTTTTTTTTTCTGATTTTGTAATTGTTATGATCTCCAAAGGCGGAGGTGGATGCATCGGGAATATCATTGCCCCCTACAGCTTGTGTTTCAGTGGAGAAATCATTAATGTGAGTCTCAGTGTTACTGACTTTAGTGGGTGCAGAATATGCTTTTTTGTTACTGTAATCAGATTTATCACAAATCAACTTTTTTTTGTTTTCTTACCTTGACTTCATTGAGAATTTTGTCGACATGAGTAAAAATCAAATTATATTCCCTTTTATGTGCTTCAAAGGGTATGCTACTGGAAACATTCTTATCTATCTGAGTAATCTCGGATTCTTGCTGATTCATGGCTTGCTGGTTATGTCACATGAACAGTTCCACAAGTCTGAATCCCTGTCAGTCAAAAAGAGCCAATAGTATTTGATGTAAAATGGATCTCCTCAATAAGATATGAGGGAAATTTCAAGAGCTCAGCCCTTTAGGCACAATGCATAGTCTCACGCATTCTTGAAAATAACTATTTTCGAGTTGCCGCTTACGGTAGTTTGTAAGCTTATTCTCAAATGTTTTTAACTGCTGTGAAACAGAAAGTCCATTAGATTCAATGGATTGTACTGGTGAACCAAAATTTATACTGTTTTTAAACCACTCAGTTAAGCGGTTCACTCTTGGACAGTCATTTATGTTGCTGTTAGTTGCACCCTGCTGCAATGATCTCTCTGGGGGAAAATTTAAAGAATAATCAAATCTCCCTGCTGTCCCTTGCTCCAACAGGAATGGCTATAAGGCATTACCAATATTCTCTGTATTGTTAGAAGGATTGCCTCCAGTCATAACTCCATCCAGTTTCTGAGACAAAACCTGAATAAGTTGCGTGAATGCACCAATTCCCACTTCAAGATGCTCAAACGTGCCGGAAACAAGATTTATATCCTGGTCCCGGGTGAATAGAGGTTGGAACATTGCTCCTTCATAACTGATACAACACAAACAAACTAGTAATTCAAAAAAGACAAACCAAAACTAAAAAAAAACACTTGTATACAGAGCCAGAGAAGGAAGCCACATCACTAAACCACCATGGTTCTGTGCTGATGTGAAATAAATCCAGAGAAACTCTCCAGTGGTTAGTTCCAAACATCACAGCAATTTATTACTTAAATACAAAGTACTAAGTGCTTTTGTTCCCTATGAGTCATGGGACCGCATCAGAGTACCAAAATAAGCAACCACTCAGTAATTAAACTAAAAAAAGATACAATGTTACCAACAGACTGTATTTCTTAAAGGCATATCGCATTAAATGTATTGTATACACCAAGAAACAATTCATAACGAAGAACAGCAATGAATCACTAGTCCTAAAAATCTGCTATTAAAAGCAAACATTGTAAAATTATGAGTGTATGTTTTCCACATTAAAATCCCTCCAACATGTTACATTTACACATAAGATTAACTTAAACAATTTATATCCTCCCTACAGTTGATCATTAAAGGTAAACCTTTAAAAGCTAATCATTCAAGGCTTTAAGTTTCAAAAAACATGATACAGACACTCCTTCATTAAGACAAAAATTAGTGATTTGCCACTCAGATTCACTACATTCTAGTTTAAGTTTCCATGGTCCACCCCTGATTTCAAAATCAATAACATCGACGATGGAAACCTTAAATGAATGTCCTTGGTTAGTACTTATATGTTTCCTAAGCTGTTTCTCAAGTCACACTTTTTAATATCCCTCAAATGTTCATATATTCTATCTTTAAGTGCCCTTCTGTCTTACCTATGTAAAAACCAGGGCACTGTGAACATTGGGCAAGGTAAAAACCTTTTTTTGGTCCTACAATTACATCTCTTAGGGCAAAGAATTCTTCCATAACCCTTCACTGAAACATGTTCTCCTTCAGTAATGTATGGGCAGTAATGACAAAACATTTCATTATCACTTTTTCAGTTTTAATAATAAAGCCAGATTTAGTCAGGAGATGTTTTAAGGAGCAATTGGAAAGTTTTGAAAATGGGGGGTTTAGACATGGAAAAACTATGTGATTTGTCCATTAGTGACATTCAGGAGAGAGAGAGAAATATAAAGAACTATTTGAAAAAGGTAAAACCCAATGCCAAAGGTAGACAGAGAACCCATTTGATGACAAAATATTTTATTAAGAGCCAGCTGCACTCATAGTATATATATATATATATATATATATATATATATATATATATATATATATATGTGTGTGTGTGTGTGTGTGTGTGTGTATATATATATATATATATATATATATAGTTTACTACTGATTATGACAGCAATGTCTTTTATCAACACCACAGTACTGTGCTTGCTGGTTCCTTGTGATTATTTCTGTACATCTATAACAAATAATTAACTAATTAAAGTGAACATTTGGCACTGGCAAATATTTACTATCAAATGCCAGTACCAACACATCTTACCTTGTAAGCTTGCTGTAAGGGCTAAACTACAGTCTGTGTGTTTAGTTCACTAGGCAGTAAAGGCCAGAATACCATCCATTTTGCTATATAAGAGTACAATGTGGTATGTTGTGCTCCCCAACCAGCTAATTTCTGTGAAGCACTAGTGTCTTTGTTGCATTTACTGTATTTAGTCTAGACTGCATAATCAGTGTTATGCTTTAGCTGCATTAATCTCATGTTTGGCTGATTTAGCATGGAATGATTTGTGTGTGTGCTATCACTGCTGCTGGAGGTTCCCTACAGCTTATCCTGCCATACAGATGCAGTCTTGTACATTGGTTGCATGCGCGCCTACAGCTACAGTCTTGTACATTGGTTGCATGCACAACTAATCAATGAGGAATTGAGGGTTTTATGCCTTGTATAAAATTTTCTAGACAGGACTTATGAGAGACTCAAATAGTGGGATGACTACTTCACTTCATCAGAATTCCTTTGACTCACATAAATTTCATGATGCACAAATTTTCCAGGTTTATATTTTTGAAGCTTCCCTTTATGTACATTATCTTTTTTTTGCCATCGTTAACTCTGAGGTATTTAATTTTCCAGTCCCCTTCTGTCCTTGGAAAACTTCTACTCCTTTTTCTGCTGTCCCCAAGTTCCACATACTCTGTCTGAAAGATAGCATAATGTAAGATACCCACTGTGCATGGCAGCAAGGCAGTTGGAAGGAGGACTGTTATCTGTGGTGCTGGATATTAGGGATGTGGAGAGTATTCTGTGAAACTTTCTGGCATGGTATTTGTTCCATGTTGTAGAATGTAACAAGAAAAACAGAAACACCTCTGGGGTACAGTACCTTCAGATCAAGAAAAATATTGAATAATAAAAGACAAGTAGGTACTCCACGACTATCGAAGCAAACCAGTCCACCGAAAAAGTATAACAATTAATCTTTTATTGAGTATTCAGTAAGCGCTTTCACGTCTCCACGGACGCTTCTTCAGACTTTAACTATTAAAAGAACTTCCAACAACGTTTTAAATATCAGTACCACTGAGCTGATAGCCAATAGACTGCTGCATAAGCAACCACATGATGGAACTGTCAAAAAGCCAAATCTTGATATATTTCATTATTATACAAACACTATTAAAAATAGAGAAATATATAAAAATGCATAATAAATCTATAAGAATACATGTATATATATATTTTCTTATATACTCTATTATATAAAATCACTTAAAACAAGATATATTTATTTATTAAACATATAAAGACATATTCTTATAACATATACCAAACAATATATAGACAATAAAAGATGACATATAAGACCCTTGTTGTTCTAAAATATATTTACATGGATATAAAAATATATCAATGTAAATAAACCAACAAATAAATAAATAAAATATATATATAAAAAATATAATTAAGGCTATATGTCAATGCTTCAATGGATGATCAAGCAGAAACGGCTTCAATGAAACTGTCGTTTAAACCATGTCCTCTGTCTGCATGTAACCTAATTATCCATTTGCCTTCTTCTTTTTCTGTATAATTACTAATGTTTCCTAGCCTTTTAGTAGTATGTATAAGTTCTAAGACTAGAAACTTAAAAGTATGTGTTGTATCATATTGCAGAACGTGTTTGGCTAAAGCATTAACTTCATTTTCTTTGTTAATGGCATATGTATGTTCCCTTATTCTCTCTCTAAGAGTTCTATTAATTTTGCCAATATAAAAACTACTACATTTTTGGCATGAAGCTAAGTAAACCACATTTCGTGTCCTGCAATCAGCATAGTGGTTGAATTCATATTTTATATGCGTATCAGGATGTTCAAAATAGTTTCTATTCAACACAAAACTGCATTGATTGCAGTTATGACAAGAAAAAGTGCCTTTTCTAGAGGAAAGTGGGTTATTAAAGCCACTCTTCTCATAACATAGCATGTTCTTCAATGATTTAGTATTCTTATAACAAAAACTAGGGTGTGGTCCTGCTAGTTCCTTTATACATTCATCTAACTGCAATATACCCCAATTTCTCTTGATAACCTCAGTAATACTATTGTTGTTGTTGGTATATGGAATCACCACCCTTTTTATTTGACTATGTTTGTTTCTCTGTGCTACCTGTAAATCGCTATTTCTTCTAATATATGGTTTACCTGTTTTATCACACTCAACTTCATTTAAAGCTATCAAATCTTTTTCATGGTAACCTCTCTCTATCAGGTCTCTCTGCATACTCTCCATAACTCCTGTGAATACTACATCTTCACTTGTCAAGCGAGAGCAATGCATAGCTTGATTTTTTACAATATTCCTATGTATCTGCGGGGGATGCATGCTATCATGGTGAAGTAGAGCATTTCTTCTGCACGGTTTTCTATATATTTCCATGTTTATTAAACCTTCTTCTTTTTTGAGCATGTACATCTAAGAATTCTATCTTCTGCTGTGATCTCTCACTTGTTAATGTGAGAAAAGTAGTTGTTCCATTAATGTAGGAGATGAATTCATCTAAAATATCCAAATAACCTCCCCAAATCAAAAAAAAGTAATCTACAAATCTCTTATAGTATTTATTGTATTTCGAATACAAATCATGTTCCAACACATAGGTGGACTCCCAATATGCCATCACCAGATTGGCATAAGAGTTTGCACATGAAGTGCCCATCGCCACCCCTCTGGTTTGCAAGTAATAATTCCCATCATAAATGAAAACACTGTTATTCAATACTAAATCCATTAACATAGTGATTCTAATAATATGGTTATTGGTTAGGCCTTTATGAATTAAATATAGTCTCAAAAAATCCACTCCAATGTTATTTGGTATACTCGTAAACAAGGATTTAACATCCAAGGTAACCATGTAGTCAGAATCCTTCAAGACACTATTGAAATTACATGTTGCCAAAGTTTCTAGAAATTGTTGTGTATCTCTTAAAACTGAGGTAGTAGAATCCACTATGGGTCTCAGTTGTTTTTCTAAATAAATTGATATACTCTCTGTTAACCATCCTTTTCCAGAGACTATGGGTTTCAGGAGTGGATTATTCAATGTTTTATGTATTTTTGGGAGACCCCTAAATGTGGGAACAAGTGTTTTTTTCTATCAGAAAATATTTGTAAAGATCATTATTAATTATTCCACACATTAACATATCATATAATTCTGCATATACATCTTCTATAATTGTATTTAACTCTGGCATCAACAAGCTTTTATATGTTGTTGTATCGAGTAACATAGTATTCATAGTTTGTTTATAATAATTTCTGTCTAACAATACTGTTGCTCCCCCCTTATCAGCTGGTCATATAATCACTGTTTCATTACTCTGTAAATCTCTCAACGCTCGTCTTTCCCCTCGGCTTAGATTATAAAACTCAGGTTTCAACTTCTCACTACCTTCTTAAAACAACTTAAAAAAGTTGTTTATACACACTTTCTCAAAGCTGTCTATAAGCGGATGTAAATGTGGTATAAATGTAGAGGATTTCCTGAAATTGCTTACATTAATATCTCTCACTCTCTCATTACTAAAATGCACATCTAAAGCCAAATTTCTAGTAAGGCATTTCAGATCTATAATTAAAGCACTAACATCCACACTTTGCAAAGGAATGAATGACAGACCCTTATTAAGAACAGAAACTTCTGTTGGAGTTAATACATATTGTGATAAATTAATTACCAAGTCTTGTGTGTGGGTTTCAGTGTCTTCTTCTGAAACTCCAATTGTTCGCTGGATGTTTTGCACTTCTTGCTCTTGTATTGAGAACTCCAAGTCTGTTGATTGGGCACATGAAGCGGCAGTGGAAAAAGGAGTCTTAAATCATTGCTGTTGGCCTGATTGGAAATGTCAGTCATGATGGAAAAAGTCTTCTTACGCACAACCTGTTCTGAGTATCCTGATGTTTGCACAGTGTTGTTATCTATGTCCACAGGTAAGCGTGGCTCTTCCTGTCATCGAATATCAGTTCTCTCAGGCGGAAGTGAAGTCATATTACCGGAAGTGGTAGGAGCAGGAGAACTGGAGCACTCCGATGATATGTGTAAAGTGTTGGATGTGGCAACAACATCTCTTGGTCGGGTGGTTTCCCTCGACCAAGAGAAAACATTCCCTTGTGAGAAATCGAGGCAATCCCTCTCTAATTTCTTCTTTTTAACCTGTAGTAATCTATTGTCCATAGATGTAAGAGAAGTCGTAACTTCAGCAAATAACTCCTCTAATTGAGTTTGTGTTAATAATGAAGTTAAACGCTGTTCCAAAGCCTGGGCTTCTTTAATCAGTTCCTCTTCTATGGTGTTATACTGTTCTATGAGGAGTCTCATGTAGCCATTACTTGTCTCTAAGTTAAGTTTTTGCCACTCTGAGAGTAAATGGGGGTATGTAGAGCGAAATGTCGGCATTTTCAGAATACGAAGGCCTCTAGGAACTATTTTGAAAGAGAGGCAGGCTTCTATATGCTTCTTTTGCCATTGTGTGTTCTTATTCTTTGTCAGAACATCCATAAGTTTCCTCATTAATTGTAAGGCATTAGTCTCTAGCTTCTGACCTTTATGTGTCACTGCTGTTCTAGCTAATTCTGCATATGATAATCTCAACAACGGGTTACCTTCTGTGGATAAAAGTTGTTTAAAACGAACAGTCTCAGTATTTATAGAATTAGTGATAGTCATTCCGTTCAAATTTAACCTGGTTTCTTCTGGCATGTCCCCTGGTGTTATCCGAAGAAATCAAAAGTAACAAGAAAAACAGAAACACCTCTGGGGTAAGGTACCTTCAGATCAAGAAAAATATTGAATAATAAAAGACAAGTAGGTACTCCACGACTATCGAAGCAAACCAGTCCACTGAAAAAGTATAACAATTAACCTTTTATTGAGTATTCAGTAAGCGCTTTCACATCTCCATGAATGCTTCTTCAGACTTTAACTATTAAAACAACTTCCAACAACGTTTTAAATATCAGTACCACTGAGCTGATAGCCAATAGACTGCTGTATAAGCAACCACATGATGGAACTGTCAAAAAGCCAAATCTTGATATATTTCATTATTATACAAACACTATTAAAAATAGAGAAATATATAAAAATGCATGATAAATCTATAAGAATACATGTATATATATTTTTTCTTATATATTCTACTATATAAAATCACTTAAAACAAGATATATTTATTAAACACATAAAGACATATTCTTATAACATATACCAAACAATATATAGACAATAAAAGATGACATATAAGACCCTTGTTGTTCTAAAATATATTTACATGGATATAAAAATATATCAATGTAAATAAACCAACAAATAAATAAATAAAAAATATATAAAAATATAAATAGGTTACATGCAGACAGAGGACATGGTTTAAACGACAGAGTTTCATTGAAGCCGTTTCAGCTTGATCGTCCATTGAAGCATTGACATATAGCCTTAATTTTATTTTTTATATATATTTTTTATGTTTTGTGTTTAATAAATATATCTTGTTTTAAGTGATTTTATATAATAGAGTATATAAGAAAAAATATATATACATGTATTCTTATAGATTTATCATGCATTTTTGTATATTTCTCTATTTTTAATAGTGTTTATATAATAATG
Organism: Protopterus annectens; assembly: GCF_019279795.1. Taxonomy (NCBI): domain Eukaryota; kingdom Metazoa; phylum Chordata; order Ceratodontiformes; family Protopteridae; genus Protopterus; species Protopterus annectens. The sequence goes on along the minus strand of NC_056732.1, from coordinate 74,020,311 downwards.
AAATATATCAAGATTTGGCTTTTTGACAGTTCCATCATGTGGTTGCTTATACAGCAGTATATTGGCTATCAGCTCAGTGGTACTGATATTTAAAACGTTGTTGGAAGTTGTTTTAATAATTAAAGTCTGAAGAAGCGTCCGTGGAGATGTGAAAGCGCTTACTGAATACTCAATAAAAGGTTAATTGTTATACTTTTTCGGTGGACTGGTTTGCTTCGATAGTCGTGAAGTACCTACTGGTCTTTTATTATTCAATATTTTTCTTGATCTAAAGGTACCTTACCCCAGAGGTGTTTCTGTTTTTCTTGTTACTTTTGATTTCTTCGGATAACACCAGGGGACATGCCAGAAGAAACCAGGTTAAATTTGAACGGAATGACTATCACTAATTCTATAAATACTGAGACTGTTCGTTTTAAACAGCTTTTTATCCACAGAAAGTAACCCGTTGTTGAGATTATCATATGCAGAATTAGCTAGAACAGCAGTGACACATAAAGGTCAGAAGCTAGAGATTAATGCCTTACAATTAATAAGGAAACTTGAGGATGTTCTGACAAAGATTAAGAACACACAATGGCAAAAGAAGCATATGGAAGCCTGCCTCTCTTTCAAAATAGTTGCTAGAGGCCTTCGTATTCTGAAAATGCCGACATTTGGCTCTACATACCCCCATTTACTCTCAGAGTGGCAAAAACTTAACTTAGAGACAAGTAATGGCTACATGAGACTCCTCATAGAACAGTATAACACTATAGAAGAGGAACTGAGTAAAGAAGCCCAGGCTTTGGAACAGCGTTTAACTTCATTATTAACACAAACTCAATTAGAGGAGTTATTTGCTGAAGTTACGACTTCTCTTACATCTATGGACAATAGATTACTACAGGTTAAAAAGAAAAAATTAGAGAGGGATTGCCTCGATTTCCCACGAGGGAATGTTTTCTCTTGGCCGAGGGAATCCACCCGACCGAGAGATGTTGTTGCCACATCCAACACTTTACACATATCATCGGAGTGCTCCAGTTCTCCTGCTCCTACTACTTCCGGTAATATGACTTCACTTCCACCTGAGAGAACTGATATTCGATGACAGGAAGAGGAGCATTTACCTGTGGACATAGATGACAACGTTGCGCAAACATCAGGACACTCGGAACAGGTTGTGCGTAAGAAGACTTTTTCCATCATGCCTGACATTTCCAATCAGGCCAACAGCAATGATTTAAGACTCCCTTTTCCACTGCCATTACATGTGCCCAATCAACAGTCTTGGAGTCCTCAATACAAGGGCAAGAAGCGCAAAACATCCAGCGAACAATTGGAGTTTCAGAAGAAAACGCTGAAACCCACACACAAGACTTGGTAATTAATTTATCACAATATGTATTAACTCCAACAGAAGTTTCTGTTCTTAATAAGGGTCTGTTGTTCATTCCTTTGCAAAGTGTGGATGTTAGTGATTTAATTATAGATCTGAAATGCTTTACTAGAAATTTGGCTTTAGATGTGCATTTTAGTAATGAGAGAGCAAGAGATATTAATGTAAGCAATTTCAGGAAACCCACTACATTTATACCACATTTACATCCGCTTATAGACAGCTTTGAGAAAGTGTGTATAAACAACTTTTTTAAGTTGTTTTAAGAAGGTAGTGAGAAGTTGAAACCTGAGTTTTATAATCTAAGCCGAGGGGAAAGACGAGCGTTGAGAGATTTACAGGGTAATGAAACAGTGATTATATGACCAACTGATAAGGGGGGAGCAACAGTATTGTTAGATAGAAATTATTATAAACAAACTATGAATACCATGTTACTCGATACAACAACATATAAGAGCTTGTTGATGCCAGAGTTAAATACAATTATAAAAGATGTATATGCAGAATTATATGATATGTTAATGTGTGGAATAATTAATAATGATCTTTACAAATATTTTCTGATAGAAAAAAAAAACTTGTTCCCACCTTTAGGGGTCTCCCGAAAATACAAAAAACATTGAATAATCCACCCCTGAGACCCATAGTCTCAGGAAAAGAATGGTTAACAGAGAGTATATCAATTTATTTAGAAAAACAACTGAGACCCATAGTGGATTCTACTACCTCAATTTTAAGAGATACACAACAATTTCTAGAAACTTTGGCAACATGTAATTTGAATAGTATCTTGAAAGATTCTGACTATATGGTTACCTTGGATGTTAAATCCTTGTTTACGAGTATACAGAATAACATGGGAGTGGATTTTTTGAGACTATATTTAATTCATAAAGGCCTAACCAATAACCATATTATTAGAATCATTATGTTAATGGATTTAGTATTGAATAACAATGTTTTCATTTATGATGGGAATTATTACTTGTAAACCACAGGGGTGGCAATGGGCACTTCATGTGCAAACTCTTATGCCAATCTGGTGATGGCATATTGGGAGTCCACCTATGTGTTGGAACATGATTTGTATTCGAAATACATTAAGTACTATAAGAGATTTGTATTTGACATTTTTTTGATTTGGGGAGGTGATTTGGATATTTTAGATGAATTCATCTCCTACATTAATGGAACAACTACTTTTCTCACATTAACAAGTGAGAGATCACAGCAGAAGATAGAATTCTTAGATGTACTGCTCAAAAAAGAAGGTTTAATAAACATGGAAATATATAGAAAACCGTGCAGAAGAAATGCTCTACTTCACCGTGATAGCATGCATCCCCCACACATACATAGGAATATTGTGAAAAATCAAGCTATGCGTTGCTCTCGCTTGACAAGTGAAGATGTAGTATTCACAGGAGTTATGGAGAGTATGCAGAGAGACCTGATAGAGAGAGGTTACCATGAAAAAGATTTGATAGCTTTAAATGAAGTTGAGCGTGATAAAATAGGTAAACCATATATTAGAAGAAATAGTGATTTACAGGTAGCACAGAGAAACAAACATAGTCAAATAAAAAGGGTGGTGATTCCATATACCAATAACAACAATAGTATTACTGAGGTTATCAAGAGAAATTGGGGTATATTGCAGTTAGATGAACATATAAAGGAACTAGCAGGACCACACCCTAGTTTTTGTTATAAGAATACTAAATCATTGAAGAACATGCTATGTTATGAGAAGAGTGGCTTTAATAACCCACTTTCCTCTAGAAAAGGCACTTTTTCTTGTCATAACTGCAATCAATGCAGTTTTGTGTTGAATAGAAACTATTTTGAACATCCTGATACGCATATAAAATATGAATTCAACCACTATGCTGATTGCAGGACACGAAATGTGGTTTACTTAGCTTCATGCCAAAAATGTAGTAGTTTTTATATTGGCAAAACGAATAGAACTCTTAGAGAGAGAATAAGGGAACATACATATGCTATTAACAAAGAAAATGAAGTTAATGCTTTAGCCAAACATGTTCTGCAATGTGATACAACACATACTTTTAAGTTTCTAGTCTTAGAACTTATACATACTACTAAAAGGCTAGGAAACATTAGTAATTATACAGAAAAGGAAGAAGGCAAATGGATAATTAGGTTACATACAGCCAGAGGACATGGTTTAAACGACAGAGATTCATTGAAGCCGTTTCTGCTTGATCATCCATTGAAGCATTGACATATAGCCTTAATTATATTGTTTATATATTTATTTATTTATTTATTTGTTGGTTTATTTACATTGATATATTTTTATATCCATGTAAATATATTTTAGAACAACAAGGGTCTTATGTCATCTTTTATTGTCTATATATTGTTTGGTATATGTTATAAGAATATGTCTTTATGTGTTTAATAAATATATCTTGTTTTAAGTGATTTTATATAATAGAGTATATAAGAACAAATATATATACATGTATTCTTATAGATTTATCATGCATTTTTATATATTTCTCTATTTTTAATAGTGTTTGTATAATAATGAAATATATCAAGATTTGGCTTTTTGACAGTTCCATCATGTGGTTGCTTATGCAGCAGTCTATTGGCTATCAGCTCAGTGGTACTGATATTTAAAATGTTGTTGGAAGTTGTTTTAATAGTTAAAGTCTGAAGAAGCGTCCGTGGAGACGTGAAAGCGCTTACTGAATACTCAATAAAAGGTTAATTGTTATACTTTTTCGGTGTCTGGTTTGCTTCGATAGTCATGGAGTACCTACTTGTCTTTTATTATTCCATGTTGTAGAATGTTCATGCTTCTGTGCACTCCACACAGCATCCTGTCTCCAATATGTGTGTGTGTGTTTATTTATGTATGTATATATATATATATATATATATATATATATATATATATATTTTATTTATTTTTTATTTTACATTTGTTTACTAGGAAAGTAGTCCAACTGGATATATGTCCAATTTCAGCAGAGGCCCGAGGAGAAAAGCTCCAGCAAGCAGAGTATAAATACATTAGGAACAATAGAAACATTTAGAGATAAGTATAATATGTAGTTTTCAGTAGGGTGACAAATATGGATAAAACATAGTAGATAACATCAAAATCATGCGGCTTCAATTTCAGACAATAATACATGGGGTTATGGGCTAAGTCCCTTCAAGAATTCGTACACTTAGAGTATAAGACTGAAATGCTTAGGGATAGTTTGCAGGAACAGCGGGTGGTGATTAGTTGGGGTTTAAGCAGGGATACTGCCAATGCTGTTGGAAGTGTAATTTGAGGCTTTTTTATGAACTGGGTTAAGGAGGATTGGTGAGTAAGTTTGGCAGGTAGCATATTCCAAGTTTTGCCTACTGAGTTGGCGAATAGTGAGTCCCCAGCCACATTTATGCTTTTAGCTGTTTGTACCAGCAGTTTGTCAGCAGAGCATAGTGTCCTCAGGTTGCTATATGGTTTGATGATCTTATTTAGTGCTGGTGTTTTTTCGGGTTGATATAGTATTTTGTGGGTTATTATAAGTTGGTTGTATCGGAGAAGACTGGGCCACTCTAGCCATACTAGTTGAGTTAGGTTGATACAATGGTGGGTCCTAGAGGTAGCACCTGTAGCAAATCTAGCAATATGGGTGTAACAACTAGCAAGTTTGGTAAGGGTGGCTTGATTCAGGTTAGTGAAGAGGGGGGAGGCATAGAGGAGGGTAGATAGTAGGTGGGACCGAGCGATAGTGGTTCTTGCAAAAGGAGTGAGGAAGGGTTTAATCCTGTATAGGGCGCCAAGTTTTTTGATGGCTTGATTGACATGGATATCATATTTTAGGGTGTTATCGACAGGAGTTTTGTGTGAGTATCTGGGGTTATGATTGTGCCATTGTTGGAACTTATAGTAAAGAATGGTGAGGAGGATTTGCAGGTGGGGGAAAAGATGAGCAGTTTAGTTTTGTTGGGGTTTAATAGAAGCTGACGGTTTGCAAACCATTTTTCTACATCATTGAAAGTATTCTGGATTAGGGTTATAAGGTCAGTTGAGGAGGAGGCGGTACATATTAAAGTAGAGTTGTCCGCATATTGGATGCAGGTGGCCTTGAGAGTGATGGTGGGTAGGTCATTGATAAAGTCTGAGAAGAGTAGTGGTCCTAGTATGGAGCCTTGGGGGACTCTTAGAGTAATGGGTAGACGTGTGGATAGGGTATTCTGCCGTAAAACTGCTTGTTGTCTTTCAGACAGGTAATATTGGAACAATTAATGGAGCTACTATTTGGTGACAGTTCCTTCAGGGTGCAGAGAAGCAGTTGGTGATTGACCATACCAAAGGCCTTAGAGAGATCTAGGAAGAGAACTGAGGTAAGTTTGTTATTGTTTCGATTGGTGTTGGTAAAGTTAGAGAAGGATAAGGAGGGCTGATGTGGTGCTGTGGTGTGGCCTAAAACCATGTTGAGAGTTGGCCAGTAGTTTATTTTGGGTGAGATAGTGCATTAATTGGTTGTGGATGCACTTTTCCATAATTTTGGTCAGTGGTGATAATATGGCTATTGGTCGGAAGTTTAAGAGGTCTAAAGAATTCCCTCCTTTATGAAGGGGAACAACATAGGAAACCTTCCAGAGAGAGGGGATAGTGGCTTCAGTCAAGGTGTGGTTTATTATGATCGAGACAGGGTATGCAATGGCATCTGCCCCTTTTTGTAAATATTCTGGTGGGAGGAGATCAGCTGCCAGGGTAGTGGGCTTTAGTTTGTTAATTAGAGATCGGAAGGTTGATGTAGATACAGGTTAGAAGATGAAAGGGAGTGGGGTAGTGGTTGTGGAGGAGTTTGGAAAAGACTTGGTGGGGGGCTGCTGGCTAGCTAGTGATTGGATGGTTTTGGTAAAAAAGTTATTAATGATGTTAGCAGTTTCCTCTGGAGTTTTAAGGTCGCAAGTTGAGGGGGTGGAGGTGGAGGTTTGACCAGGGTGGAGCAGTTTGTTTATGCCTGCCCAAAATTTTTGAGGTTTGTTCTGGTGTTTTTGCTGAAGGTGTTGATAGAAGTTTTTTTTTGTTTAACAATGTGGCTTTCTTGGTATCATTCCTTAGTTGTCAGAATTTAATATGGTCAAGTGGGTCTTTGGAGGTGCGCCAATTGTTCCATGCTTTATTTCTTGCTATGATTTTGGTTTTGGTTACTTTAGAGAGCCAGGGGGTGGTCTTGGTTTTGGCTCTAAGGGTGCGGATAGGAGTGTGGGAATCTAGAATGGAGAGGAATTTAGAATTAAAATAGTCTACAGCATCATCTAGTGGAAGTTCTTTAAGTATGGCCCAATTGCATGCTCTGAGTTAGTTCTGAAAGTCAGTGGAGTTAAAGTTCTTGTTGTATCTGATAGATTTATAAAGAACTTGGTGGTGGTGATCTGCTTTATGCTTAATGATTTAATCACTTATATCATCTGGGAGGGTACCCGTGTTATACAGGTCTGGGTAATTGTTGATAAGAATCCAGTCCAGCATACTGCCTTTGTAGTTGGACTTATTTATTCTGGTGGGTGAGGATACAAGTTGGGTATAGCCGTGAAGGTTTATATGGGTGGTGGGAGATTCAGAAGAACAATTGTTCCAGTCAATATTAACATCTCCTAACACCAGATTTTCATGGGGATATGTGCTGGAAAGCCATTGGAGGAAGTCTTCTAGGGTATTTGCATTGTTGCCTGGGGGATATAAATGCAGGCAATCAATATAGATTTACTTTTGTTCAGCTTTAGTTTGCTAACTAGGGCTTCTGCATTATTGAACAAGGTGGGGTTGCTGTGGGACTAGAGTGACATCTATTGTGTTTTTAAACAGAACTACTACACCTCCACCTTTCCTGGTGTTTTGGTCTAGTCTAAGTATGTTGTACCCTGGTGGGATAACCTCATCATTTTTAGTTCCTGGTTTTAGGCAGGCTTCTGTAAGACATAGCACATCAGGTGAGTAGGTGGCTAGAAGGGCATGAAGATTATGGACCTTGTTGTTAATACTCCTGATGTTTAGGTGACAGGTCAGGACAGAGTTAGGGGACCTTGCATTTGGCCATATGTTGAAGGTGGTAGTGTACTGGGAGCTTATGGGAAGGGTGGGTCCAGGGTTAGGTTGGATGTCTCCATCCCTCATCAGAGTAAGTTATACTGTGATTATTAGTTTCAACATTTTACTTATTATTTTATGACAATATCTAGTTTTGTGGGAGATGGTCTGTGGTCTAGTTAGTTGGTGGTTGTTAAAAGTGGAGAAGACAGGTGTGTAGTGAGCTAGGGGTTGGTCTGATTCAATCAAGGTGGGAGCAGAGGTGGTATGAGATATTGGGTGGTGAAAGCCATGATAGGGCTGGATTTCATAGATGGGGAGGAGATATAGCCCAGGCAATATAACTGAGAGGAACATAATTGGTCTCATCTTGATAATAGTGGTACCTGGTAAGGAATGTGGGTGGAGAATTAAGGGGGTTGTTGGCAGGAAGGGGTGGTGTATGGAGGTGCAGGTTATCAATGATAGGTTGTAGGAGAGGGGAAGTGGTTTATTGGGCTTAAATTTAGCAGTAGTGGGGGTGGATGGAATTTGGGGCCAGGTGAAGCATGGAGCAAGTCCAAGCAAAGCGAGGGCAAGCAGAGCAGGGCTATACCAAGTTACAAGGATTTCCAGGGTCTGTGAGTATGCAGGCTTAAAGAATACAACTTTACAGTGTTTTTACTCAGTTCTTTTTAAAGTGAGCTCCAATTTACTCAATTTTTCTCAATTCTTTGAAAAGTGAGATGTGTTGTACTCAACACTGTATTAAACAAAGTTTGTAGCTTAGCCAGGCAATTTCACTGACTGTCGGGAGAAAGCAAGCTTTTAACCTGACTTTTATACAGATATTTTGTTACTTCTTTAGCAACTGTGAGATGAAGTAAGCAGGGGGAATGTGTTATGCAGGCTGTTTGAGCTGTAGAATACTTTTTTCTTACTTGTTACAGAAGATTGACTAGGGAGTCTAAGACTATTAAGCTATCTTTTACTATGGACCCTAGGCTAGCTGTAGACCCAATGATTGTTTGTTCAGCCAAACAATCTAGTAGCACAACAGCTACACTTAAGATATAGACCTTGCAGTTCTTTTCCTTAGCAAGGGGCAGTGCATGAATGCTTATCTTTTAGTTTTCAGGATATTTCTTTTCAGCACAGATTGAGCTATTCGAGGTAAGGACAGGTGGGATGGAAAGACCTGTTAAGGTACATAGAGTCAGTGCATGGATTCTAAATGGAACATAGCTAACATAACAGCATGCAAACAGTATTATACATTCAGGCAGGGCATGCATTAATATTAGTAGTATATATATATATATATATATATATATATATATATATATATATATATATATATATATATATATATATATATATATATATATATACTTGTGCGTGTGTGCCTGCAAATCTGTATATATAGTGTTTTATTTCACTACATCATCAACCCACTACATTGACCACAAACAGTCAAAACTCAATACTTTTTCACTCTGATATGCATGCACCAACGACAAACCATGGGCATATAAAACTAAAATTAAAATGACAAGAAGAAATGTTATTTTTTGCAGGGAGTTAAGCCTCCCTGCATCTCCTACACCCCTGCTAATTATATATACTGACTGCAAGTGTGCAAAACAGTGTGGAAAGGGAAATATCTTACTCCTTACTGTATACTAATCTCATAAAAGAAACACTGGCATCCAGCAATAAACTGGCAGTTTGACAAAACAAACCTCCTAACTAAACATTTGATACAACAAACATACAACCAAACACAATGCACTTTATATATATATATATATATATATATATATATATATATATGTGTGTGTGTGTGTGTGTGTGTGTGTGTGTGTGTGTGTTTGTGAGTGTGTGTGTGTTCTTCTCACTGAGGTCAGTGAGAAGGCCTGTGGTCATTCCAGCATAATTCCAGTTCCAACCCCTCCAGCATCCTTTTCACTAATCAGATGCTACTTCCTGGCATCAAACTAAGAAACAAAATGCCCATGTTATAAAGATGAGCTGTCATATTCTTTGTCTGTATGGTGAAGTTATATTCTGGATGCCTTTTAAAGTTTTTGTTGTTGTTATCCCAGAAGACTTTCAGTGAGCATTATTTTTGATTCCTGTTTTAGTTGATCCTACCAAAGACAGTTCTTTGCCAATTTGTTATACTTTGGACCGTGACTATGGAAATATTCACCCATAACTGACCTTGCATTATTAATTCAGTAGTTCATATATACACCTGACTATTTAACTAAGGATGACACAGTGGCATAGTAGTTAACATTGCTGTCTCACAGCACTCTATTTCATATTTTGTATGGGATACCCTCTGTGTAGAGTCTAAATGCCCTCCTTGTGCCTGCATGGATTTTTATTTGTGAACTGGTAATTGCCCACATTGCTCGAATATATGTAGGCCATGTGGCAGTGAGTGTGTGTGTGTGTGTGTGTGTGTGTGTGTGTGTGTGTGTGTGTGTGTGTGTGTGTATGCATCCTACAATAGACTGGTTTCCTTTTGAGGATTAATTTCTCTGCCATACTAAGTGCCAAAATAGGCTTTGCCTCAACAACATCCTAAATTCGATAATGCAGGCATCAGACAAGGAATGAATAAATTATTGAATGTTTAACTTCAGCAGTGTTGCATGATTGCAAGTCTTGTGTGATGAGGTGGAACTATTGGTTTATTTATGCTTTAGCTAGAAATGTTGTTACTCCATGATAGTTACATACACTGGCCTCTTACAGTATGGAACCTACATTCTTAGTTTTTAGATGCCTGAGGATTTAGGACACTTCATCAAAATAAACTTTCCTCAATAAACAAAGTAGTGAAAATTCAGCCAAATATCTGTTTGTGAAAGTTTTGCTCCCACAACCCACACATAGGTGGTTATATTCTTGTATTCTGTTATTTATTATAATTAACATCTGTGTTTTTGCATCTTGTGTTCAGGAGAAAAAACTTACCATCATCAGGCTTAATTTTCCAGTTTCAGGCCATTTTCCAATCTGGAAGAATCTCTTGGGCAAGATGTTCTACTCCCTGGTCTGAGTTCTGAGATCTTGTTTTGCAGTTTCTCTGCTAGTAGGTGGACAGGAATAAATCATTTAGGACATTACTCCTTTGTTACATCATATGTCCTTATATAGATATATGGAGCACTTTACTGTGCAGCCCTTTATGGATGCAAGGCTTTATTGAGCTATTTCTACATTCAGGACTTTGGACATCTGTTGTTTGCTTAACACCTTTGTGTGTACTTTGCTATCATCATCATCATCATCTGGCAGTTGGTGCAGAGGGTAAGATTGTGAGCTGTAGTTACTGTGGTATGGGATTTGATTTGCTCAATCCTGTCTTGCCTACTGTGTGGTCTTGAGCAAGTCACTTAACCAGACATTGCTCCTAGTTGCCCTTGAAAAGAGTCTTTGTATCCAGTGGGCCTAAATGGTTAACAGATTTTTACATGGGGTTGTTTGCTGCATAACTGTCACCATCTGTCTTGATTCAGTGCCACACTCTTACTTTCTTTGCCAGTCATGCCTGACTGCTGCAGGTCTTCTTTCACACAATCCATCCCTTTGCTGGACACCTTTATTTCCTCTTGCCTTCATACTGTCTTCTCTAAATCTTCTTTACCAGACTGTTTTCTGCTTTCCAGCATGTGCCCAAAACCTCCATAATCTGTTCTGTTTTGTTTGGCGTTCTGTGCAGTTGGAGCTACTTGGGCTTCTGCTCTTATGTCCATATTTCTTTAACTGTCCCACAGTGTGCATCCTACCACCCATTTCAGGCACTTCATCTTCATCATCTCTAGCTTCATCAATTGCTCTGCTTTCACTGCTCAGGTTTCTATCATAAAGTATTATTAGTTGCACCACTGTTCTGTACACCTTACCTTTCATCTTTTTTGGCATTCTGTCATACACTACTGCTGACACAATGTCATTTGGCTGCAGCCCCTCTGATTCTAGCTTTGACCTCCTCATTCAGACTTCCCTTCTCCTCAACCACCCCTCCCAGATACTTGAATCTGTTAATCTATTGCTTTATTTTCCCTTCTTTGTTCTCAGCTTCTTCTAATTTTCCCCTATTTGCTGCCATTACAACTGTCTTATCTGTACTCATTCATCCCATGTGCCTTCAGATTTGCATTCCATTCTCCTATCCTTTGCTGAGGTTCTTGCTCAGAGTCTACCTGTAATGCCACGTCACCTGCTACAGAAGTTTTATTGATCTGTTTCCTCCAGCCTGTTTGCTAATGTCGTCCATCACCTGTATGAACAGCAGTGGGCTTGGAGTTGAAACCTGGTGCACACCCACTCCTGCTTGGAACCCCTCTATGAGTTCAAACACTGTTAATTCTTGTATCATTGGGTACTGGTACATAGCCAGCACTAATTCTGTATAAATGTTTCTGGGACTTTGAACCAATGCAGGACTGCCCAAATAAGCTTTCTTGGGACCTTGCCATATGCTTTCTTTAAGTCTAAAAATGCTCAGTTGGACTCTTTCTACATTTCTAGCTTCTTCTCAACTACCTGTCTCACTGTTAACATTGCATCAGTTGTGCTGCATCCTGAGTTGAATTCAAAACTGCTAATCTCCCATCTTACTTTCTACTGCTATGCATATTCATTTATCAGTTACTCTCACCAGAAATTTCATGGATTGTGACATGAGTTTGATACCTCTATATTGCCCACAGTTGTGAATGTCCCCATTGTTCTTGTAAGCTGTCACTAGAATGCTTATTCTCCAATCACCTGGGATACACCCTCCTCTCCATACTGCTATGAAAATCCACTGGAGACAATTCCTTTCCTAACTAACCCAATACAGTGAACATATCTGTTGTTACTTTATCTGAGCCTTCTGCTTTCCCTGACTTCATTTTCCTTATTGCTGTTTTTACTTTTTCTAAGGTGGGCTCCTCGTCTTCTTTCATATAGGCTGTATTTGGAGCACTACAGCTTCTGTGGGTGTTTCCTTCATTTAGAAGCTCTGGAAGTAGTCCTTCCATTTGCTTTTGGTGGCTGTGGACTGCTGAGCAGGTTGTTGCTGGCATCTTTATAAAGGGTGTCTGATGACTAACTTCTTTATCTTTCTGTATTTGCCTTGCAACCTGATAGACTCACTTTGTGCCATCTGCTGTGTCACTTTCCAGAATCTAGTAGAATGCCTTCGATGCCCTGTTCTTTGCTATTGCAGATGCTGTCTTCTCCTGTTTGTTAACCAGGCAATATTCCTTTTCAGCCTGGTCCATATGTTTTATCTCCCACCTTTTTCTGAACTCCCCCTTTCTTTTGATGACTTCCTGGACTTCTACGTTCCACCAAAAGCTTTCTTTATGTACGTTAACAAGCATGTTAATAGCTGCATAGAGGCAGCAGTACCCACCTGAAAGAAGTACAGAACTATCTCACAAAACAAGCTACCCTGGTGGAATTACAACATCAATAGGCTGTATAACAGGCTGTATAACAGAAAGAAGAAAATCATGGCAAAAATAAGGAGGCTTAGCTACTATCACTAGGGAACAGGTGTGTAATATTCTCTCTAAAGCCAAGAACACTGCATCAGTGGCCCTGAAAATATCCAATAATGCCTTCTAAATAGCATGAAACATCAGGCCCTCTGGAATTGCTATGTAAATGTAGCCTCCAAACAGGCTTCATGCTGCCTCATTTATGGAGAACAGCAACAGTCATCCCTCTGCCCAAGGGTGGGCCATTTTCAGACCATGGAAATTACAAACCCATAAGTCTAACTAGTCTCATATGCAGAGTCATGGAAATAATTATCATGGAAATTATCAGTAAAGACATAAGAAACCTCCAGACACTGGATCCAACCCATTTTGTTTCGTCAAGGGCAGGTCATGCTTTCTCAACTTGGTGGACTTCTTTGAGAAGATTACCAAAGCAAAAACAATTCACACTACCTACCTTGACCTGGCCAAAGCATTTGACACAATACCCCTCTTGGACATTGTTGACAAACTCAGGAGGTTAAGTATAAACCATTATGTCACTTGGTGTATAGCCAGCTGGCTGTAAGACAGGTCCCAGGAAGTTAGAATTGGGAAGTCCACCTCTACAAAGAGGCCAGTCACAATCAGAGTCCCTCAGGGAATGGTCCTGGGTCTGCTCATTGTTAGCATTTACTTCTCTGAAATCAAGGCCAATGTCAGTGGCCTCTGGCTGACTAAATTTGCAGATGATTGCAAATTAGGAGCAGTCATAGAATCCCCCACTGATACAAATGCTCTCCAAGAAGGGCTGACAGAGAAATAACTGGTGTCAGAGCCATGGACTAAAACTAAATGCCAAGAAATGCATAATAGTATCCTATGGGAAGTCATCCATTCCTGGTAACTGTCATATTGACAACACACCCCTAAGAGCTGGCCAAGTAGTCAGGGACCTGGGGGCACACATAGACAGAAACTAGTCTTTGACCATCATGTGACTATAGTAGTGAGGAAATCATTCTATATTGTGCAACTTATAAACAAAGGTATGGCATTTGGGTCTAAGTCATTGTTCCCCTGTATTTGGCATATTCATCAGACGTATCATTGAGTTCAAAGCTCCCTTTGGTATGTACCTAACCAGGAACATCCAACAACTGGAACATCTACACTGGTTCCTCACTAAAAGAATACAAGGCATAAGTAACCTGTCCTAGGCAGACCGCCTGAAGACCCTATCCCTGTATTCTGTCTCTTTCAGGCTGTTGAGTTGAGATCTATGCCTGGCATACAGGGCATTGTCAGACCTCACTCTGGACCTCCTGCATATCCACAAAACAAACAGCACCAGAATTGCCCATTCTAAAACCTTGCCTGTGATATAAATATGACCTACTGGAGAGTCCAGTATGTATCTGAGAACTACCCCTTCTCTAGAACAGGCTCTCCATCCATATGAAGCAGAGTTTCTCCCTAACCCAAATCAAGTGTAACTTGGACAATTGGATGGGAAAGAGGAAATTCATCCTTGGTTTGTCACCTACATCTCTAATGGACACATGCAGCCTGGAAATGGTTCATTTCCTATGTCCTGCTTCAAAATTGTTCATCTCCCAAACCCCTGGTGGTTGCACTCATCATTGTTAATGGAGCCACCTATACTCAGCCAGGACATGTCAGAAATTTGGGATGCACAGCTAGGCTTACAAAGGCCCTTGTGGTTTTTAGCCTAGTACACACATATGAACCTCCACTGGAGGCAGCCAGGAAAAAGTCATTGATGTTCTCTGTGTCTGCTTCTCAGGAGGAAGGTGAAAGCTGCTCTTCCAACAAGAGGTGTAATGGCTGATTACTGCTGAGGTGGTCCAGCAGCTGGATAACATCATATGGAACATTGAGTACCTTCTGTCATGGCTGGTAACCAACAGGACCCAGCCACTGGACATCCAGAGGAGCAAGGGCCCATACTATCAACCAAGCAGACAAGAGATATTGAGGTTTTTTGCCTTCTAAACCAGCCTGTCAGCTAACCATAGCAGGACCCTTATCCTATTCCCTTCCTTGTGTGCTCCTCCCTTTGTCTGTCACTCCCCATTCCTTAACTATTGCCCAGCAATATGTCCTATCTTACCCACCCAGACATCTCTCAATACCTTCCCTACCTACTTTTCATTTGTTACATTTACAAAAGGGGATCATTCCCCACAAACATTTTACCCTTCCTTCCCCCCAACCTTTCATACCTTAGAGGTACCCTTCACTGTTTACCTATGTGTGCCATTCTTCTCTTTACTACATTTTACCCCATTTCCTCCCCATTTATATGCTGAATGGGGTAGTCACCATGTTATGCACACCCTCATTGGTCTGCTGCCTGGCTGCTAGTTGCAGCTATATGTCCCCTGTATAGCACATGTAGGCATATATTGCCTGTGGTAGCTTGCCTCAGCGATGACATCTGTCACTTTAGCCACAAGTGCTTCTCTTGCATTACTTGTGGAGTACTGCAGCCTAACACTATCTATTCCATTACCACTACTCTTGTTTTTTTCTTTATGAGGTCCCTTGTTTCATAAACAGGTGTTATTCACTGCCTAATACCTGTCTCTATGCCATTTTGCACATCGACCACATTGAATATAGTACTGTGTGGGTGTGCATTTTTAGATTGTTGTCCACTGAATCACATATATACTTTGTAAGCACAAATCTTAGTTTCAGATGTAGACATTTGTTTTTAGTCACAAATTCTTTTTATATATACCAAGTATCTTCATTATTGATCTGTAAGTAAATATTACTAAGTTTTTTTCATTTATAACATGTATGAAAGAAGTTACGTAAGAAAATAGAAACCAATTAATGTAAACTGCGTCACTACAAAAGAGGTCAAGTAAATATTTCCATATTATGGTGGATTACTGGGTATGTTTACTTAGTCTTTATTGCAGTTTCTCATATGTAAACAATTTTTTATATTTTAGTCTGTCTTTTTCATGTCAGAGAAAAATGTTTTAGTGGTGTGCTTTTTAAACTTCACTTCAGGTGTTTTCATTTTGTCACAATTAAACTTAATTAAAACTATCAGCTGATTAGTACACACTATATATACATATATATATATATATATATATATATATATATATTATATATATATATAGGAACTGCCGTTTCACCTGGGAATATTTTTTGGTTATTTTTTTGGTTGTTAGTTCTGTTCTTTCCTGGTTCGTCATTTGACTTGTGGTTTTGGATTCAAATGAAGCTTATAGTAATAAAGCATGTATTTGTATAATCCATGTCACATTAAACATTTATACAGGTCAGTGTATGTTTTATCATGCTTTGAAATAAATGTTTCCTCTTGTAATGGTGATGTCATCTCAAAACTGGTTTAATATAAGTTTTGTAGATGGAAAAAAAGCAGTCATTTAATTCTGTTGATGGCGTATACACTGGCAACATTATTTGAACTTTGGACTTGCAAACTTGTCTCTAATCTGCAATAAGACTTGTTTTATGAAGCTGCTGGTTTCACTTGCATGAAAAGTCTGTGCTGCAGTTCCACCCTGCTGTTCAAGATGAGAGGGGGTAAAAGTAAGAAGGAGTATGACTAAGATCAGACTAGTGCCACTACTGACGTGTCTACTGCCAGCCTTAAGTACTTGTGACTGCTTGTCACAAACTAGATAAAGCACTATTTTTAGCTGCTGTGAGTCATACAGGCATTTGATTTGGTTGTTGTGATGACTACTTCTAGCACTACTGTTACCACTGTTTGATAATGGCAAACATAACATCAGAAATAGCTGTTGGTATGCAAAAAAAATAGGTTTAAAGGAGGTAAAAGTGATATCTGTAATGCAGTTGTTTGGGAAAAATACTTTTCATGCAGCAATATACATATTACATTTTGCTTCCTATAATTAATGAATCTCAGACCATGTCCTCTTATTTCCATAAAGCCACACCTATTTCAGTTTAATCCCCCTTTCTCTGTTCTAAGTCTTTCTCTTGCTGTCTGGTCATGAAGCTGTTGTAAACATGTTGAATAAATGAATTCCATCTTGCTGTTGCCTTTCTCACTTGATAAAATACTTACTGTATCACATCTGTCGCCTACTGGACTTGTGACATAAAAAAACAGGTTGACCCCCCCCCCCCCCCCCACACACACACACACCAGACATGCATGTATACACACATGCACACTCATAAACAAAACACTGAGTGTGTTTATGTAGAAACATATTGTCTAAAACCTCCATGAATACCTCCATCATAAAGAAGACTGTATTACTATTTAAAGGGTATGGCAAAGACAAATTCCCACAGTAATCATGGGCACATTTTTTTCAGGAAGGTCACTGAATTACTGCTCTGTATTTAAGAACTCATTTAACCAAAAAAGTATTTTTTTCCACAACACGAATTACACACAAAAGAGGGGCACAGTTGGCATAATAGTTTAAGTCTTCACCTCCCATATACAAGGTATAAGGTCCTGACCTCGGGCCAATGTCCATGTGGAGTTAGCATGTTCTCCATGTGTCTCTGAGTTGATCCCCACCTCCTAAAAACATGCTGAGTGTTTCTACCTCAAATTTACCCAAGAACAGAGTTATGGGCAGCAACATGGACTCTAGATGGTGCCCGTTGGGGAAGAGTTGTATAGACCAATCACTTTGGGCATCAACTCTTGTGCACAGTGAACTCAAGGTAGGAGATCATGGATCAGAGACTGCATGCCATGTCAGAGCTAGCCAGTCAACAGTATAAAACTGGCTGTAAATTATTTGGTCATGTTGATTAATGTTGCCAAAAATGGGCATGGGTAGTTGTTGGTGAAAATTGGGTTGAGGACCTGTCCTACTCTGACCTATGTCAGAGACCCATACTAATGGTGAGAGGGGTTGATGTACCTCTATTAACCAATGTGTGCCTGCCATAAAGCCCAGAAGCCCTGAGTCAGTAAGCTACTGTCTGGTTGGTGTCCAGTTACTCAACTCTGTGGAGCATAAGTTGGGTGTAAAACCTATCAAGCTGCCATACATGAAATAAGAATTGCTACACTCAATATACGGTCACTGACAGGATGCAGCCTGGAAGTTGATGACACAATGGCACAGAGAAGGCTGGACATCCTCTGTATCTAGGAGGCAAGATAAAAGGGCAGTACAGCAAAGGCACTTGGTCTGGGATCTGGAGTCTACTACTCGATGGGAGGGCAAACTAAAAATGGTGTTGGAAATGTGGTGAGAGAGAGGCTTCAGAGGACAAAGAGGTATGTCATCAGATTTAGTAACAAACTAATGGCAATCGATTTCAGTGTATGGCTAGGGCACTATGTATAATCTCAGCCTATGCCCCACAGCAGGGTTGTGATAGCAAGGAAAAGAGTGCATTCAGGCAACAATTGTAGGACCTACTAGATAAAGCAGGACAACATCAGATGGTTCTGATAACGGGGTACCTGAATACACATATCAGGACAGACAGAACAGGATATGATGACTACTGGGGTCCACATGGCTGGGGCAACAGCAATAAAGAAGGAGAATACATTCTAGAGAATACTTCTAGACCTGAAGAGTTGCTTGATACTGGACGGCTTGATCCCAGACCTGAAGAGCTAGTCTGCAAAGAAGATAGGACCTCATGCCCCCCTGCTTGTTTACATACAACATCACTGGGGTATTGTCTGTAAAGACTTTGATGGGCCTGGGATGAAACAGGGAATGCAAAGCTTGTAGAGCCAGACGCAGAGCTCTCATCTACTTTATGTTGATATGATCTGACCTCTGATGATGAGGCCAGAGACCCTGAACCCTCGGGGGTCCACTGGAGGTTATCCACCCCCTGTCTGAAACATCTGTAAAAAGCTCCTGAATGGGAACTGGAGCTTCAAAAGGAAGTCTCTGATTGACAAAGAGATGATGAGTCCACCACTTAAGTCTGATTTTGAGACTGGGAAGAAAAGCCATGAACTCTAGGGCACTGTAAAAATCCCTGATTGTGCCTTTTTCCAGAGGAAAAAGAGATTGGAAAAAGGTTATCAGAGACAAAGCCTTGGGGGCAGGAAGGGATGCCAACATGGGAACTGTCTGAAACCTGCATCTGAAGAAATATGATCCTGAGAAGGTGCTAGAATTGATTTATGGAGGTTTATGGTGTGCAATAGGCAAGTAGTAAACTGGAGATCCTGAAGTAGACTGCTGGGAGAAGGAGCTTGAATAAGCTGATCATCTATACGGGGAAAAATCTGAATAACTCAAAGGCTGCATAAGGAAATGACAAGAGCAAGGCATTTGATGAATACCCTTGGAGCAGAAGACAGGTCAAAGCAGAGTACTGAAAATGCAAGGAAGAGACTGAGAAATGTAATAATTTCCTAAAGAGAGGATAGAGTGAGATGTGAAGGTATGCATTTTTTAGATCCAGAGACACCACAAAGGCATGGGGAACTAGAAGAAGAAACAATGTCTAACGGGATAGCATCAGAAAGGAAGGAATTTTGAGAAAGGTATTTAGCAGGGAAAGATCCAGATTTGGACTCCATGTACCCTCCTTTCATGGGACCAAAAACATTCTGGAATAAAAACACTTCCCTGTCCAGATGGGAGCCACAGCTTGAATGGTACCTTGATCCAAAACAGAGTGAAGAACCTTTTGGAAATGAGAAAACTGTTCCCAAGGAGGTTGAGGAATGCCTGAAAAGGGAGGAATGGACTTCCAGACCATGACATTTTCCTGATGCATAATGAACAGAACCCAAGAGTCTGGGGTGATTCGTAGCTAATTTGGAAGAGACAAGAAAAGGCAGAATGACATGGAACCCTGGTAGAGGGAAGGGGGAAACAAAACGTCAAATAGAATCAGGTTTGTCCTGAAAAGAAGGTTTCTGGGAGGCAGGAGTCTGAGTAGACTTAGCAGAAGGCACACACATGGAACCCTTCTTCCCCTTAGGACAAGGGTGAAATTGTCTGCAAACAAAGGCAAACTTGAAAGGATAGTTCCTCTTAAAGTTAGGAATAGAAGAAACAAAAATGTGCTTTAGCTCCTTCAAGGCTTTCCCTTATCCTGGAGGGGCTTGAAAAAGTCAGCAGAAGCAGATCCAAAAGGACTTTTGTTTTCCAAAGAAGTATTCAAAAGTTTGGCCTTGATGTCATAAGGCAAAGCCTGAAGATGAAGCCAAGACTAACACCTCATATCTGAACCAAAGGAAGAGGCATCAGCTGCATTTGATTGAATGGTGAGCAACTTGCGAAGTAGGGCCCAGTGTGGAAAGGGCCAAAGCCTTCCCCTCAGAGTAACAAAGTTCAGAAATCATCTTAGAAACCTAAGAAAGGACAGCCAAAATGCACCTGGTCATATGAGTCTCGTAGTTGATGGCCCTAAAGGACAAGGTAGCAGCAACAGTGTAAAGCTTCTTCCCCAACCTTTTCATGGCTGTACTATCCTTACCAGAAGGAAGCAACTTGGATGGCTTGTCAGAAGAGAATGACACCACAGAAGAGTTAGTAGAAGGTCAGTTATAAAGGTATTTGCACTCCTCAGGCACCTTTTTATTTTCATGCAGGAGGCTAAGAATCAGGGGCCATAGAAGCTGAAGAAAAGGGTTCTAAAAGCACAGCCAGAAGAAAAGGGACAGCAGATAGTTTGGGAGACTCCCTCTGCAGGAGCTCATAATACCTTTTTTGAAAATGAGAGACTTGAGAACAGTCCCACTTAAAATAGTCCATCATATGGGAAATAGTATCCTCAAATGAGAGCTCTTCCAGAGGGAGTCTGGACTTAAGGAATCCTCCTCCTCTGAATCATAGTCGAAGAGGGAAGGGATTTGGGAAGAATAAGCTAGGCATTTTTCCCCTGAGACCAAATCCTCATCTGAGGAATCCAATTCTCCAGGCCTCTTGATTGTAGTAGAAGACCAGGGGTGAGCAGGGACAGAAACTCCTTGAGGCGACTTATAGGCCATCAAAGCATTAAATAAACCCTAAGTGAAATTCTGCTATTTATGTTGGAGATGATTTACAATAAGGGAAATATGCTTTGTCTTTTGTTTTTTTTTTTCTGTGGCGGGTCAGACTCCTGATATGACTCAATAAAAGCAGCAGGAATCTCCTCCCTCAATAAAATCTGAGGAATCCCCCTCAGTCCTTCAGATATTATCAGCTGAAGTTGCTCCTCAGCATAAGGTACAGATATCTGAAAAGCCTCTGAGATGTGTGAGAATTCAGATCCATGCTTGCCTCTGACGGGATCATGTTAGAGGAATCTGAAGCTAGCACTGGATAGTCTATAGGGCTTTCTCTAGTCTCTATATTGACATCCGGGGAGGCTGGACAGCTGCAGGATCAAACATGACATTTTTGGCCTTCTTCTTGGCAGACAGCTGGCCCTGAGGATGAGAGGTTCTGCCACTGCTCTCTGAGCCAACAGCTTAAGTCAGTGGTTCTCAAGATAAATGGATAAATAGGAGAGGCAACTATGTAGGGCCTTAGGCACAAATGATTGTGGGAAGCACTCAAACAAAAAAGACACTGGTCGTAATAGTCTTTATAGGGAATCTGCCTCCCACACTGACTATCTCCCTTTCTGGATGACATAAACACAATAGCAAATAATAAGAAAAGGAAGAGAAGAAACACCAATGGCCCACTTATCTAAAAAAACGGCTTGGTAACCAGCACAGCAAAAGGGTGTTCAGACCGATGTTCAATAACAGTGTTTGGACTGGTGGCAAAGAAGTTCTGTGTGTGTGTGTCTTTATGTCACCTTTTATGTTCTACACCTTGTGTGGGGGAGTATATGTGTTACATAGGGTGCCTATAAGAACTAAAGGCTTTGGTATACTATCCAGACATTGGGGTACCCTTGGCTGGAGATCCCTTAGGTAAAGAATAGTGCAACAGTGATATGGAAGGAAATCATTAGTGTCATTGGGGGATTGTATGACTGCTCCTAATTAGTAATCATCTGCAAATGTAGTCAGCCAGAGGACCTTAACAGTGGCTTTGACTTCAGAGAAGTAAAAGCCAAAAATGAGCAGGCCTAGGACCTATTCCTGAGGGATTCAGCTTGTGAGTGGCCTCTTTGTAGAGGTGGAGTCCCCAGTTCTAACTTTCTGGGTCCTGTCTGTGAGTCAGCTGGCTATCCACCAGGTGACATAAGGGTTTATACTTAACCTCTTGAGTTTGTCAACAACGTCTTTGTGAGGTATTGTGTCAGATGGCTTGGCCAGGTCAAGGTAGGTAATGTGAACTGTTTTACCCTCATCCATTGCTTTGGTGACCTTCTCAAAGCAGTCCACCTGTTTGATTAGGCATGACCTTCCTTTGATGAAACCAGACTTGGTTGGGTCCAGTGTTTGGTGGTTTCTTATGTCATTATTGATAATTTCCATGATAATTATTTCCATGGCTTTGAATATGAGACTAGTGAGACTTATGAGTCTGTAGTTTCTAGGGTCTATAGATGGCCTACCTTTGTGCAGAGGGACAACTTTTGCTTTTCTCCATTTGTGAGGCATGAAGACTGTTTGGAGACTAAAGTTAAAAAGCAATTACAGAGGGTCTGTTTGGAGGCAAAAGTTAAATAGCAATTCCAGAGGTCCTGATAGATTATATTTCATGCTATTTAGAAGGCATCCTGAACTATTGTCTGTGCCCATCAATGCAGTGTTCTTGGCCTTAGAGAGAGCATTGAGGACCTGTTCCCAAGAGTGTTTCTTGCACTGTAAAGAATTATCTAGTAAAGTACCGCCATTTTGAGGAAGTTTCAGTAAGGGAAGTTATGTTTGATGGTATTACCTGAGGGGAGGTTGAGGGGGAGAGAGGGCTAAAGTTAAAGCTGAATTTCTCTGCCAATAGGTTTGCCATATCTCGTGGCTCAGTATAGGTGGCTCCAGTAACAATGAGCTCTGCACACAATTGTGTATTGCCTTTTAGGTTGTGGATATAGCTAAATAATACCTTGTGGTTGCCCTTGGCCTTGGTGGTCAAATTTACCTAATATTTGGCTTTGGTAGACTTTGTCCCCTTGAGTTGTTTGTTTAGTTTGATGAGAGTGATTTTATTCTGTTAGGTGCTACTCCTCCTAATTTTTGCCATGATTTACTTCCTTCTGTTGTACAGACTACTGATGTTGTGATTCCACCAGGGTTGTAGAGCACAGTGTGTGATGTGTCTTTAAGAAACATAGCAAGTGATGAATGTGTATATATAAATAGCAGGCACATGTTGTACCTAGTGCCATTTTGAAAGTGCAGCCAGAGAGTAAGCATGTGAGTATGAATGTAGCTGGTTTGTATATAAGTTACCTATGTTGAAGTTAACAGCTATAACCATAATGTGTTTGTATATAATAAAGCTGTTTGAAAAGAACCCACAAAGATTCATCTGTTACATCATGACAAGACGAGTGACATGGTGTTAGAACCGGGATTCCAGAGATTGATATTAGGAGCCATGAGGTTCAGAGATAACAGTGAAGGTAAACTAGGAGAAACGAACAGGAAAAAGAGCCAGAAAAGAACCAAAGTTAATGAAGACTTGCATGAACAGTTTACTTTATAAAAAAGATAAAACGGAGTATTACAAGGGCACAAGCCACATTATTAAACAAGCAAGAGTCACAAAAGGGTTATTAATTAAGCGCAATGTTTAAGATTAAGATATTTCACAAAACGAATATATTTAAAGCAAAATGTGTATGTTTAAAGCAAAATGAATGTGTTTAAAGCAAAACAGGCAT
Source organism: Protopterus annectens (assembly GCF_019279795.1). Lineage (NCBI taxonomy): Eukaryota > Metazoa > Chordata > Ceratodontiformes > Protopteridae > Protopterus > Protopterus annectens. Next base: position 73,996,625 of record NC_056732.1, on the reverse strand, counting down.
GTTTAGAGTAAAATGAGCACAAGAAAAGTACAATGGCCATGAAAAGAGATGAAATGAGCAAAACGAATATAAGAAGGGTAAAAAAGGGCACATTAAACATAAATAAAGCAAGGCGACTGCATGTTTTTTGGCAAAGTGCTGTGTTTTGGCATAACTACAACTTTGTATTGTATCAAGAGCATAACTAGAGTTATTCAAAGTATCTCAAAGTGTGTAAAAGTGCTTACAGTGTGTGCTTATTGCTGTGCATGTATTTTGAAGAGCTTATCTGTGTGCAAAGTGCAACTATTTCGTAAAAGGGGTTCCTATCATATGTTTGAAGGTTTAAAACTTCGAATCATTAAAGGTCGACCTTTAATGATCGAAATTTTAAAACCTCGAATCATATAACAGAGATCGCCATAGAGTGTGGGAAGGGAAGACTTCCCTTTACTGCACTGTAGAGTGATCTCAGAGTTGGTATATTTAAGTAGCGGGGGTGTGGGGGGTGCAGGGGGCATGCCCCCATGAATAGAGCATTTTTTTTTTGTTTCGGGCTTAACATTTTTTTTTGACATTCAAAGTATGAAAAGTTCGATCATTAAAGTTGAACTTTAGTGATTCGAACTTTTTAATGCTTCGATATTATCATACATACCCCATAAAAGTACAGTCCAGGTACAGCCATTTTGAAAAGTTTATTGTGCTGGGTGTCTATTCGCAAAGTACCGCCATTACAGAGTGTTTCTTGCACTGTAAAGAATTATCTAGTAAAGTACCGCCATTTTGAGGAAGTTTCAGTGTGCTGTGTACTATTTATTTGCAAAGTGTAGTTACTCCAAAATATTTCTTGCTCCGAGCTTCTTCTGCCCAGTTCATTTGCACAGTTCAGTTATTTGAAATGTTTCTTAAAATGATGATAAATGACATTGACTGTACCGCAATTTCTAGACTTAAGACAAAACTTATTTTGCAAAATTCAGTTATTTAGAAGCTTCTTGTGCCATTGGGCAAAGTTACAAATACTGGCATACATTTTTGGCATAAGTGTATGTGTGTGTATTCGTACATATTTGTAAAACCCTTCACTGGTATGTGTTAATATGGCAGTTGGATTTTGAAAGCCCTCACCACTTGTATTTGATCAGAATATTGCAGAGAATTGGAAAATATTTGAACAAGAGTGCTATATGTTTATACAAGCAGCTTATTCTGACAAAGATGCCCATACCAGGGCATTCATTTTGTTAAACCTAGCTGGTCAGAGGCCATTAAAAGAGAGGGTTCATTTGTTTTTGCACCAGCAGTATACGAGGAAGAAGGTGAAAATTGTCATATTATTGTACAGGCTGAATCAAGGGGGGAAGACCCTGAGTGTTTGAAGCGCAAATTCAGAGAAATGTGCGACCCCCAAACAAATATTACATTAGAGAGGAATTTGTTTTACACAAGAGATCAGAAACCAGGGGAAACTTTTGCAGCTTATATTACTGGCCTGAGAAACAAAGCTAAAATGTGTCAGTTTGGTGAATTAAAAGATGAGTTAATAAACGGCAGGCTTGTGTGTGGCATTAATAGCACTGCTGTAAGAAAGATTTTGCTTCGTGTCAGTGAGTAACGTTGAGTAAAGCCACTGAGATTTGTCAAGTCCATGAAGCTACAGAAAGACACATAAGTATGCTTGCAAGTGACAAGAGCAAGATTTTGGCAGGCTCCAGAGCAAATGTAGCTAGTATGCAACACATAGCAAACAGAAGCAGGCCTAAGCACATGGTAGCCACAGCCCTTGCTGGTTCATCAGGGAAACCATGTTATTTTCCAGCAAGTTCTAAGACTAGTTCAGTTAAAGGAGCATGCTCTGTACAGTACAAGGGAAAATCAACAAAATGCTCAGTGCAGTACAAGCCTGAGTCAGCAAAACCCAAATCCAGCTTCATTGTTAACTGTTGCAATTATGGTGCCAATCATGAGTCTAAAAGAGAAAAATGCTTAGCATTTGGTCAGCAATGCCACGAGTGTAAAAAATGGAACCATTTTCTAAAGTTTTGCAAATCAAGTAAGCCTCACACGGTTATAAAGAAGGGTCACAAAAAAGCAAATTGATCAAGTACACTGCAACTCCACTTTCTATGTAGATGGTGTATCAGTAATTGGTGAAAGGGTCAACGCAGTGAATTACAGCTTGTTATTCTATGTAGTTTGAAGACCTGTGCAGTCATTAAAGGATCTCTGAGACAGTTTGAGAATTAATCTGTTTTTTTTTTTACCAAAGAAGTTCATCATATAAGTGCATATCCTAGTTCCAATTTTTCTGAAGCCATTTTCACATAGTATGCTGATGTTTCGATGACAAGTTGGGCAAACTTCCAGTTGTATATTCTATGAGGTTAGACCCAGTCAGTCCAGTAGTCAGACCAGTGAGAAAAGTTCCAATAGCTTTGCAAGATAAAGTCAAAGCTCAATTGGATAAAATGGTGCAACAAGGTGTAATTTGTCCAGTTACAGAACCAACTGAATAGGTGTCGTCCATGGTAGCAGTCCACAACAAAGGCTCAGATGAAATCAGAATATGTATCGATCCAAGAGATTTGAACAAAGCATTAAAGAGACCACATCATCAAATGTGTACAGTTGAACAAGTCACAGCCCTAATACCGAATGCCACTGTTTTTTCTGTCTTGGATGCAAAAAAGTTCATTTTGGCAAGTGATGCTTGATCACAAATCCTCATTACTGAACACATTTGGTACTCTGTTTGACAAATATAGATTCCTGAGGATGCCATTTGGAATAAATTCTGCAAGTGAAGTCTTCCAGTGTGCAATGGAGCAAAATGTTTCTGGTTATCCTTGTGCCATAAAAGTAGAGCATTTATTGGTTGGAGGCAATGGTGAAGCAGAACATGACAGAAGCCTTAAGAAAGTTCTAGATAGAGCACATGAAGTGAACTTAAAGCTCAATCCTCTAAAGTGCAAATTCAGGCTACCAGAAGTTACATATGTAGGTCATTTATTTAGCAGCACTGGCTTAAGACCAGACCTGTCTAAGCAAGCAGCCATCCCTGAGATGTCAGTGCCAGATAATTTTCAAGCTCTACAATGTTTTCTTGGCATGGTCAACTACCTAGGCAAGTTTATACCAGACTTCAGTGAGTTGACAGCACCTTTAAGAGGGCTAACACGCAAAAATGTTACATGATCTTGGTTGGAACAGCAGCAGAAGGCATTTGAAAACCTTAAGCAGAAAATTGCCACCCCACCTACATTAAGATACTACAATGTCAATAAACCAGTCACTCTTTCCTGTGATGCTTCAAAATTTGTTCTTGGTGCAGTTATTCTTCATAAGGCAGACCAGTAGCCTATGCATCTAGAACACTTACCTAAACTGAGATGCAGTATGCTCAAATTGAGAATGAACTTTTGGCAATAGTGTTTGCATGTTCAAAGTTTCATGATTATATCTATGGTCGAGCTATTCAGATTGAAACCGATCACCAGCCTTTAGTTACTATTCTAAAGAAACCTATCCATTCAGCTTCAGTGAGATTACAAAGAATGATGCTGAGGTTGCAAAAGTACAACTTCAAAATGGTCTATACAAAAGGCAAACCTCTTTATCTGGCTGATACCTTATCCAGATCGCCCAGAAATACAACGGAACAGTTTGACACAGAGAATTTTGACTTTGACGTAATGGCAATGCGTTATTTTTCTACCACAAGACTTGATGAGCTGAGAGATCATATAAAGACTGATCCAATTTTGCAAACACTCAACCACTACATTAATGTTGGACGGCCGTCAAAGCAATCTAGTGTACCAGCTGAAGTGCAAACCTATTTTCCTTACAGAGATGAGATGTTGATGGAAGATGGCATTATTTTCAAAGGTCCTAAAATTGTTGTCCCTGCTTCCTTACAACATGAATGTATCCAGATCATCGTGGTCACCCAGGTTCTGATTCTACCAAAAGAAGGGTGAGAGAGCTAGTATTTTGGCCTCCACTAGTGAAAGATATTGATAAAGAACTTTCTTTTTGTTCAGTATGCAATAGTACTAAACCGCATTTGCAAAGAGAACCTCTTCAGCTAAGTCAAGTTCCTGAACTGCCTTGGTCAACAGTTGCCACTGACATATTCAAGTGGAACAATCAGTATTACTTAGTATCGGTAGACTCTTATTCAAACTGGTTTGAGATTGACTTACTACCTAATCTAACATCCACTACTGTTATTACCAAATTGAACCGTCAATTCTCAGTCCATGGTAGTCCACACAAAGTTATTTCTGACAATGGTACTCAATTTACTAGTCAGTTATTTCAGAAATTTGCAAGAGAATGGGACTTTACATGTTATGAGCAGTCCTGAATATCCACAGTCAAATGGACTAGCTGAACGTGCATTGCAGAGTGCAAAGCAATTACTTGAAAGGTCAAAGCGTGACAATACTGATGTCTTTTTGAATCTACTTAATCTCAGAAACAGTTTACTATCAAAAGAGTGAAAGTCATATGGTCGACGTTCATTTGGTTGAAATCATTACATCAAAAGTTCATAATATCGAATTCATAACGTCAATGTTCACATGGTCGACAAATGCATGCAAATAACAGTAGTGTTTATGCAGGGAGGCTATGCCCCCCTGCACCCCCCCCCGCTACTTATATATTACAACTCCAAGGTCGCACAACAGTGCTGACAAGGGAAATCCTTGCCTGTTGTCAACATAATGTTGACAGAATGTCAACCAAATGATCTGTCGACCAAATGAACTACTTAATATTCATGTGTCAACCATATCTGTCGACCATATGAACTTTAGACCATATGACTTTCAATCTTTTGATAGTAAACCCTCAGAAACATACCCTGTGACAATATACTTGGCTCGCCTGCTCAGAGACTTCCATCCAGGCAAATCAGAACAATGTTGACTATTAGTTCCAGTTTATTGAAGCCTAAAGCTAAAAACAACAGAACCATCAGAGCCTAATTATTCAAGAAGCATTCTATGCAGAAGTCCAGTTATGATAAACTGAGCCGATTTCTTTGTCCGTTGAAAGAAGGAGAGACAGTGAGGATAAAATCAGTGAAAGGTTTCAACCGGATTGGTCAAGTAACAGGTATATGTACCGAGCCGAGATTCTACTTTGTAGAATCCGAGGGTGTGGAGTACAAGAGGAATCACAGGTATCTCCTTCCTGTACCAGAATTGTTATAGCAGCATACAGACTCTAAATCTCAGAGAAATCCAGACACTGTTCCTGTTCCAGAACGGGTCATACCACCTGATTCTAGTCCTCAGGATGTTCCCAATATTCCTAAGATCAAACAGTCGCAAGGAACAGTTCCATTTGCTAAGTGTAGTTCCCAGTTTTACATTACATGATTTGGTCGCACGTCCAGACTGGGTGTGAAATACTCAACGACTTGTACATAACTGTATATACATACATAGTTTTGTATAATGCATGACAAAAATGCTGTTTGTATTATTTGCGTGCTCATTGATATCCTCTACATTGCATATTCTAAAAGAGGGAGGATGTAGAGCACAAGGTGTGATGTGTCTTTAAGAAGCATAGCAAGTGATGAAGGTACATATATAAATCGCAGGCATGTGTTGTACCTTGTGCCATTTTGAAAGTGCAGCCAGAGAGTAAGCAAGTGAGAATGAATGTACTCAGTTTGTATATAAGTTACCTAAGTTGAAGTTAACAGCTATAACTTTAAGGTGGAGGAGTGTCAATATTCACCAAGGATATTCACACCACCAGGCTAGTTGGCCAACACAATGTGTCTGAAATTCTCCAAGTGCAACTAACACTAGGTAAGACTGCAATCCAAATTGTAGCTTGCTACAGATCCCCCACCATACCCCAAGATTCTCACTACAGCTTTCTAAACATACTGGAAAATATTAAGATAGAACCAAACACCCTAATACTGGGTGATTTTAACTACCCTGCCATTAACTGGGAAAACTACTCATGTCCCAACACCTTTGCGCAACGGTTCTTGGAATTCATAAATTCCAACGCCCTGGATCAACTAATCCATAGTCCCACCAGGGGCTCCAATATCCTAGACCTGGTCATTACCAACATGGGAAATAGGTTCATAGGTTCATAGGCTGGTACTAGGCTATCAGCCCTAGGGCCTATACAAGCCTAGCCATAACAATTCCCTGGCTATTTCTTCCCACATTATTTACTTTCCTGGACCCTTGTCTAGCAGGGCGAGTGACGTGATCCCTGGGGTGAATTTCCTTTCTCCCATCCAATCATCAAGGTTCCTCTTGAAGAGGTCCAAAGAGGCACTCTGCTCGACATGTATGGGCAATCTATTCCAGAGTCTGGGGAGTCTCTGGGTCAGGAACCTATCCCTCCAGCATGTTTTGTTTATTGTGATGACAAGGTTTAGATCCCTGGAGCGTGTAGCTCTGAGGGATTGGGATTTCTTTAAGTGTAGCATGTCCAACAGCTCTGGGTTTGACATGGCCTTGTATGTTAAGCAGAGATCGCCTCTGAGTAGACGATATGCGACAGAGTATAGCTGGAGTTTTTTAAGGCGGTCAGCTCCATAAATTCCATCAATCAATGCTCCATACCTGTGGTCACCCCCTCGTTAGTCAGGTCTGACCATAAGCTAATCACCCTTAACATCCACATCCCACCCCCACCCCCCAGTAAAGAAACCACCATAAAAAACTTCTCCAAAGCCAACTTCATGCTACTCAAGTCAGAAGTGACAAACTTCATGACACCCATGCAAACGGGAACTGAAAGTTCAACTGCTGGATCCTACACTAAGGCACTGTACGAGCACATCCACTCATGCATAAATCGTGCCATCCCAAATAGAACCAAAGTGCTCTCATCCAAAAAAGGAAGCCAATCTGGTGGTCCCCTGCCATAAACAAACTTTACAACAAAAGGAAAAAACTTTTGCAGAAAAGAGGAAAATCCCAGGATGCAAAAAACTCCCTTACTAGCCTCAGTAAGAAACTGAGATGCCTCATAAAATCCTCCAAAGCTAGTTACGAAAATAAAATTGCCAAAGATTCCAAAGACAACCACAAAGCATTCTATAACTATGTCAAGAATCTAAATGGCAATGCTCAGATCTGCTCTGAGCTAAAACAGAATGGCATTAAATATACTGATCTGAAGGATATTGCCAATATCCTTGCAGATCGATTCAGTGCCAACTTCACCCCCCTCTCACCCCCTAAATGGCCCATCTCAATACCGGAAGATTGCCAAATTCCAGTAATAACAGCCACACAGGTACAAAACTCACTCTCTAAAGCCAAGAATACAGCATCCATGGGACCAGATGACATCCCGGGCTGTGTACTACATGAACTACAATATGAACTGGCACCTCACCTAAGTGTCATGTTTAATCATAGCCTCACCTCAGGTTTCGTGCCCACTGAGTGGTGCAGAGCTACAGTTATCCCAATCCACAAGGGGGGATCCACCTTGGATCCTGGAAACTACCGTCCCATCAGTCTGACAAGCCTTATCTGCAAGGCCATGGAGCGTATTATCGTGGAACTTATAAACAAAGACATTGGCAACCTTCAAACACTGGACCCCACCCAGTTTGGGTTTGTGAAGGGCCGATTTTGTCTCCTGAACCTGATTGACTTCTTTGAATCAGTCTCCAGAGCCATGGACAAGGGTAAGGTGGTCCACACAGCCTATCTAGACCTTGCCAAGGCCTTTGACACCATCCCCCACTCTCGAATCATAGATAAACTTACTAAGTTGGGCATTAATCCCTATGTCACCCAATGGGTTGCTAAATGGCTTACGGATAGAACCCACACTGTAAAAGTAGCCAACTCCAAATCCAGCTCCAGACAAGTGACAAGTGGAGTACCTCAGGGTTCAGTCCTGGGTACAGGTCAACACTAAGGGACTCTGGCTAACAAAGTTTGCAGATGACTGCAAACTGGGAGCCATTATTGAATCCCCAAATGATGTGGATACTCTACAAAAGGGCCTTACAGAAACAGATGCTTGGTGCCAGAGCCATGGGCTCAAGCTCAATGCCAAGAAATGTATTGCTATCCCCTTTGGGAAAAAACATGTATCCATGAATTACCATATAGGTGGCAGTACACTAAACACAGAAAGTGTGATAAGAGACTTAGGGACACAGGTGGACAGTGGTCTCACCTTCGATAACCACATCGCCACAACAGTCAGGAAATCCTTCTATGTGGCACACCTCATCACGAAGGGCTTTTCATCCAGAAAAAGGAGGTCATTGTCCCACTGTACTCATCCCTCATTAGACCCATTATAGAATACAACGCCCCATTTGGTATGTACCTCTCAAGACATCTGCAACAACTGGAAAGGCCTCAGAAATACCTCACTAAAAGAATCACAGGCCTAAAGCAGATGCCCTACGCTGACCGCCTTAAAAAACTCCAGCTATACTCTGTCGCATATCGTCTACTCAGAGGCGATCTCTGCTTAACATACAAGGCCATGTCAAACCCAGAGCTGTTGGACATGCTACACTTAAAGAAATCCCAATCCCTCAGAGCTACACGCTCCAGGGATCGAAACCTTGTCATCACAATAAGCAAAACATGCTGGAGGGATAGGTTCCTGACCCAGAGACTCCCCAAACGCTGGAATAGATTGCCCATACATGTCAAGCAGAGTGCCTCTTTGGACCTCTTCAAGAGGAACCTTGACGATTGGATGGGAGAAAGGAAATTCACCCCAGGGATCATGTCAGTCACCCTGCTAGACAGGGGTCCAGGAAAGTAAATAATGTGGGAAGAAATAGCCAGGGAATTGTTATGGCTAGGCTTGTATAGGCCATAGGGCTGATAGCCTAGTACCAACCTATGAACCTATGAACCTATGTGTTTGTATATAATAAAGCGGTTTTGAACATAACCCATAAGGACTCGTCTGTTATATCGTGACAAGATGAGGGGCAAGGGTGGCTTGTTTTTTGAGTTAGTTCTGTACTTCTTCCTTGTGGGTACAGCTGCCTGTATGCAGCTATTAGCATGTTTGTATAGACTTTCTGTGAACAGTTCCATGTAGGCAGCAGTGTTCCCAGGGTTTTTAGAGGCTTGAAATTTTGCCAGGTTATCACTTAATAGTAAGAAGTTAGCCTTAGAGTAGTTTGTGAACATTCCAGTATTAGCTGGGGTTTCAGGTTTTATTTTCAGTTCAAAGGAGATGGTTTTATGGTCTGAACTTACCAGAGAAGACATTACTCTAGGGAGTGTGTAACTCTCTCTTATATTAATCACTATGTTTGTACCCCTGGATGGCATATTGACAATCTCGTCCAGGGAGTTTGTGTTTACAAAATGCAGGAATCTCTGAGCCTGCACATTTGATGTCATATAAGATTCCTATTTAATAGTGGGGTAATTAAAGTTGCCCATGCATGTGGTATTGGATTCGATGATGAGTGTTTCCAATAAGCTTAAATACATGTTATGGATTTCCTGGGTCATAGAGGGGACCAATAGCTTGCAAGGAAGCCGTATGGAATTTTCCCTATGATAATCTGAATGTGAAGAAGCTCAAGTACATTGTCCTGTTTGACCAGCCTTGAGTTATATTTATTGTTGATGTAAATCAAGACAGCTCCTCCTTTAGTCCATGTCTTTGCAGTAGCTGGTCTAAATGTGTGGAAGGCCTTATATTCCTCCACTGGTGTGCTCTCTAAGGCTTTAAACCATGTCTCAGTGACTGCACAGATGCCAGCATTCTGTAGGGTGAGGAGAGCTTGTAGGGAGTGGAGTTTCTTGTTTGGACTCCTAGCATTGAGCAGTAACACCTTTAAAGTTGTTGGCTTTGATTTACAATGTCAGAAGAACTTTCAGTTTGGCATTGCCTAAAAAGGCACTATGGGGGAGGACACGGTTTTAGCTAATATTCAAAAGCGTAGAGGGAAGAGGTGCAGATGATCCTGGCAAAGCAGTGTGGTCTGGTGACCATCTGCTTCCATGCTGACAAATATTGCACCCCCCCTTAGAATAACACCAGAAACTATGCCATTTATTAAAATCAATCGTCTTCTGTTTGTATTGTGGCATCATCCTTGGAACAGGTAAAATGCTCGTAAAATCCACCAATCAATACAAAACACAGTAAATGTCAGCTGCAGAAGATTTAAAAGCCACAGACCACTTTATTGAACACAGCCTTAGTTTAACACTTTCATTCACAAAATTAAGAACTTCATCAAAACAAACTGTTTGTTCTGATGAAGTTCTTAATTTTGTAAACAAAATTGCTAAACCAAGGTTCTGTGTTCAGTAAAGTGGTCTGTGGCTTTTACATCTTCTGCAGCTGGTATTTCCTGTGTTTTGAAGGTAAAATGCTGCTCAATGCTAGGCTCTTACCAGCCTGGGACATATATTCTGAGAGGCCAATGATGTCTCTCTTTATATAGTCGAGGAAGGAATGTTTCGGGTCATTTACACCAACATGGACTATGAGTCAAACTAGTACTTGTTGTCCAATGATCTGAGTGCATGCATAATGGTTCATGGATTCATGGATTAGTACTAAGCTAACTGCCCTTGCGAGCCATTTTAAGCCTAGCCAATTATCCCTTGTGAGACTCAAACCCTGCACTTTGTATTTGTAAGGCAAACACCTTAACCATTAGGCCACCCTCCCAACCCTAAATGTGGTGTATCTTGGTTATTGATAAGCAACTGACCATGACTTTCTCTTTACTGAACCGATGAGAGGAACATCAGTGCATCTCACAATGGAGTCTCCAGTGACCATAATGTTGGATTGTGTGGTGGCTTGCCTTATGGGCTTAGAAGTAGAGGCTCCATGAGATGTGGTTGTATGTGTTGATGTGGGTTTTGTTTTGAAAGAGTGCATTTGGGGTTGCTGAGGGTAGTTGTTATGTGTACTTCATCTAGGAGGTCTTTAGGGTTTAAGGAAGGTTACATTTAATGTGTATGTGTCTATGTGTCTACTTTGAACCATGTGGAGGATCCTTAACCCTCCTGCTGATTTTCAGACCTGCTAGCTACTGGTAATCTAGCAGGCAAAGCAATAGCTAGCAGAGACTAAGCTAGTCAGAGTTGCTTCTCCTCCTTCTTCACTACAACAGGACCTATAAAAGAATGATGTTTTGGAGAAGGATTATCAGACACAGATATGAAAATAATACCAGTGCAGATATGATGTGGGCTGCCACTTAACACATCCCACTGCCTGGAGATGTGTTCCCTCCCCTGTGATGGTCAACCATGTACAGTTACTGTTTCTGTATGCTTGAAAATAAAGTACGTGCAATTAACTATGCATGTAGAAAAGGTGAGATAGTGATAGACAATGGTACCGTACAAAATGCTTACAGTGCATTCTGGCAGAATATTTTGAACTTCTGCCTCTAATTGACGAAGCAGGTCAAGGTGGTGCTGCATCAGGTCATGGCAGTATTATGAGCATTGCTCACCTGACTGGGTAATGCTAGTGGCATCAATAACTATTTGTAGCAGCTCTTGCCAGGCATCCACCTTTCACAATAGGCCATCATAATGGCCCAGTATCTGCTCCTGAAGTTCCAGTGCAGAAAGAACAGGAAATTCCTACTCCATGGCACATCAGGCTTGAGCCATGCATCTTCTGCTGCCTGAATTGGCCATGGTTACTCAATCATATCCATTCGAGAAACAAAATGTTTGTCCTGTGCACATGGACACACATTTTTGAATCACATGTCAAGCAAAATAGTACTATGATATGGTCATAATGCTGCATGTGGCACACAACACTGTACCATGGTGCTATGGGCATACACATGCCATATGCATGATGACCATAAAGGACACACACCTTATGTATCCTGTGATGTGCATAGCTTGAGTTGACATATATAGATAGAACAATGCACACTAACACCATTTCATGGATAGTAGTGCTAACTAGGTCTAATTGCCTCACTAATGCCCTTTTTAGCACGTTATGAAGCATTGGCACCATTTTTCTGTAACCATGCATCTTCCAAATAGAGAAATTTCAGAAGAGCTTTCCAGAGTTAAGGAAGGAGTCCTGCCTAGTATGGTACCTCAGCAACAACAACCAGCTATATGGTGGATGTCAGTGAGTGTGAAGCAGATATAGTGATGTAGGTGTAGTTAAGCACACATGGCATTGATATGGCACAGTACAATCAGCTGGGCTCTGTAGAATTGAAACCATGAGCACAGGAAAACATGGAAAGGACAAGCCACAAGGGCAGTGAAGCTTCAGGACCATATGTTGAGGAATGGCTATAGTAAATAAATAATCCAGAGTAATCTGTTAATGTGTGACCTGCCATCCCTGCCATCAGAATCACCCACATCATGGGTAGCAGTTCTCCTTAGGCAATTCATATGGGGTGTACATGTACAAAATCCTATAGATTTATTCCTTTCCTGCCATGGACTACATTGAGCCCCAGTGCCAAAAGCCAATACAGTCAACACCACCAATGGTTATGCCATGGCAGCTAAACCCCACCATTGAAAGATGTGATCCCTGACTCCCTAAAACCTCCCAGAATATGCAGCTACTATGTTTACCTCCTATGACACTACCCTATATTGTAGTGTTGCAGTTACCTATTACTGTGTACCCCACCTGGGCAAGTAATGCCGAATGTGCCCTGTTACATGTCATAAGGATGTGACACTAAATGCTTCATTTTTCTGTGTTGTCTGTGCCATGACCCATAGTTGTGGATGTGATGTCACTTATTTGCCAGTGCTGTGATGTATTGTGCCCAACTCCCCCTCAGCTGTGGTACTACTGCTGCATACTCTTCCACTTAACTCTCCATCATTCCCTTTTACTACTGCTAGAATTAGTATGGAAGACCCTGTCATGATGTTCATCAGTTGTTCCAGTTGTTTGCACAATGCCACTTTATGTAGCACAGCACACACAACAAAGAACTTACTGCATATATCTTGACTGTATTGCAATGTCCGTTCTGAGACATCTAGATATTGGAAGTGTCCCTTCAGTAGTCTGAATACATACTACACTACATTTTGCATCTCCACATGGGCTGTAATATAAAACTTTTCCTGCATGGTCTTAGGACTGTATACTGGGGTCATCATCCAGGACTGTAGGTCATACTAGTATCACCTGAAACTCAAAACACTCACCATATTATAATTGGCCCACTCAATGCTTGCATGGTAGTTGTGTATATAGACCTGTATGTCTAGCATTGTGTACATTTTAACCAGCTGTCCTTTTGGGGAGTTCGCATTAACCATTCATATAGGTAGGACATGTGACAAATGTGTGAGTCTTGTGAAGTGATCAGGTGGTGCACAGATGTATTATAAATTGTGCCCTGGGCCTTCCAGACTACCTGACAGTTCAGGGAGTAGAATCCTTTTCTGCTGTATCACAACACTTCTAAATCAGGTAGGGCCTTGATAATAACATGGGTACAGTCTCTGGCTCCCAGGACCACATGGAAATGGGCTATGTCATAAAAGGACCTCGCTGTGTATGGTGTCACCTCCACTGTGTTGGGAGACCAGATATGGACCTTCCCATGTTGTAGCATTATACTGCATCCTCTACGTGTCACTAGAGGTTCTCTGTAGTTAACATGATTAAGGATATACACAGCTTTGTATCCCCAGGAATAAGCATACCATTTTTTCCCTGTCAATTTTTGCCTTGTGGAATAAGAAAACATGAATAAGTCTGTTGCAGTACCCTTGTCCACTTGGAAAGGTTCCACAGTCTGTTGGTCTATGAGCTGGTGACATGCTAGGTGCTGTCTATATATCCTTCAGTTTTTCTCACTGTGAGTAACCTACCAGTCAGGCTAGAAAATTTTGACTGTGTCACGTTTCTCCATATCTCTGATGATAGAACAAATAAGATTAATACATTCTGTTTAAAAGAAGAGGAGAGAGACTCAGTTTGGCAGTACTGAAAAGTATATTCCAGGATACTGCAAGCCAAAGGGGAATTTACTCTAAATAAAACATTTGATTTTCAGCAGAAATCAAGGTGTCCCATAAAATATTGATGCATATGTTGCTGAGCTGAGCTACAGGAAAATTAATATGAATTTGGACAACTGTGTGGCTGTTTCATTGAAGACAAAATAGTCTGTGTCATAAATAATCACTTAAGATGCAGACTGTTAAGGGGATCTGACTTAACTTTGTGAAGAGCCACAGCTGCTTTAAATGTAAGTGAATTGTCAAGCACGCTGTTAAAATCTATAACTGAAGAGTTAGAGGTATGTAAGACTGGCTGTAAAGTGAAAATAAAACATAGGTAAAATAATAATTGTACAAACAAAATAGATGCCATGATATTCCTATCTTAACATCCAAGATAGTACATGGTGACAACGAAGCAGGAGGGAGCCATATACAAATAAATGCTGTAGCTACATACCTGATAAAATGCAATGTAAATCTAAAAGTCAGATTTGTAGAATATGTGAATACACATTAACCATTCTGTGTGACTGTATTTTAAATGTAAGAAGGTACAACAGCAAACTATTAACTTTGTGGTATTAAACGAACAATCAGAGTAATTCTAGTGAGTACAGTAGAAATGTAGGTTTATAGATAATGGACAAGCTAATTGTAGAGGCAGAGGGCTGAAAAGGGAGATTTATCATTGATTGCTTAATAGTACATGTTTAAGTGAGTGCCAAAACAGTTTTCAGGATGTCTGGACTAGAAATTATGGCTAAATAGCAAGCAATTATATTTAATCTATACACTGAAGCAGACTGTAATACTGTGTCTGAGTTTGCATGCAGAATTGTATCTCTAAATTGTGAACTAAGTCCACATACATATTGTGTTCATAGGTTCATAGGTTCATAGGTAGGTACTAGGCTATCGGCCCTAGGGCCCATACAAGCCTAGCCAAAAAATGTACCCTGGCTTTCGCCACCCAAGAAAATTATTTTCCTGTGCCCCTATCGAGCAGAGCCACAGAAGTGATCCCCGTGGTGAATTTCCCATCCAATCATCAAGATTTTTCTTGAAGAGTGCTAATGAGGAGCTCTGTTTGACATAGATAGGTAGTCTGTTCCAGAGTATGGGAAATCTCTGGGACAGGAATCTATCCCTCCAGCATGTTCTGTTTATTGTGGTGACAAGGTTAAGGTCCCTAGAGCGTGTAGCTTGGAGGGATTGGGATTTCTTTAAGTGGAGCATGTCCAACAGCTGTGGGTTTGACATAGCTTTGTATGTTAGGCAGAGATCGCTCCTGAGTAGGCAATATGTGATGGAGTAAAGCTGTAGTTTTTTGAGACGGTCTGCATAGGGCATCTGTTTGAGGCCAGTAATCCTCTTTGTGAGGTATTTCTGTGGTCTTTCCAGTTGTTGTAGATGTCTTGTGAGGTACATACCAAAAGGGGCGTTGTACTCTATAATGGGTCTAATGAGTGATGAGTAGAGGGGAACAATGACCTCTTTTTTTCTGGATGAGAATCCTTTTGTGATGAGATGAGCCATGTAGAAAGATTTCCTGACCACTGTGGCGATGTGATTATCAAAGGAGAGACTACTGTCCACCTATGTCCCAAGGTCTCTTATCACATTTTCGGCATTAAGTAGACTACCAACTATGTGGTAGTTCATGGGTACAGAGTTTTTACCAAAGGTGATGACAATACACTTTTTGGCATTGAGCTTCAGGCCATGGCTTTGACACCAAGTATCTGTCTCAGTGAGGCCCTTTTGTAGTTTGTCCACATCGTTAGGAGTTTCAATTATGGCTCCTAGTTTGCAGTCATCTGCAAACTTTGTTAGCCAAAGACCTTCTGTGTTGGCCTGCACTTCAGAGAAGTAGATACCAAACAGGAGAGGACCCAGGACTGAACCCTGTGGTACTCCACTTGTCACTGGTCTAATGTCGGATTTGGAATCCGCTACTTTCACAGTGTGGGTTCTGTCCATGAGCCAGTTGGCAACCCATCTTGTGACATAGGGATTTATACCTAGTTTAGTGAGCTTATCTATAATTTCAGAGTGGGGGATGGTGTCGAAAGCCTTGGCGAGATCTAGATAAGCTGTGTGAACCATTTTACCCTCATCTATGGCTTTGGTGACTGCTTCAAAGAAGTCAGTCAGGTTTAAGAGACATGATCTGCCTTTTACAAATCCAAACTGAGCAGGGTCCAGAGTTTGGAGATTACCAATGTCTTTGTTTATGAGTTCCACAATGATACGTTCCATGGCCTTACAGACCAGGCTCATCAGGCTAATGGGGCGGTCGTTCCCGGGGTCCATCGTGGCTCCCCCTTTGTGGAGTGGGATAACTGTCGCTGTGCGCCATTCAGTGGGTACAAAGCCTGAGGTGAGGCTATGATTGAACATGGTACTTAGGTAGGGTGCCACTTAATTCTGTAGTTCATGTAGAATGCAGCCTGGGATATTGTCAGGTCCCATGGATGCTGTGTTCTTGGCTTTGGAGAGTGAGTTTTTTACCTGTACAGCCGTGATTATAGGAACTTTGCATTCTTCCGGTATAGAGATGGGCCCTCTAGGGGGTGAGAGGGGGGTAAAGTTAGCACTGAACCTATCTGCTAGGATGTTGGCAATATCAGTTGGTTCTGTATATTTAGTGCCATTATGCTGTAACTCAGAGCAGATCTGAGTGTTCCCATTTAGATTCTTGACATAGCTATAGAATGCTTTGTGGTTGTCTTTATAGTCAGTGGCACTTTTGTTTTCGTAACTAGCTTTGGAGGATTTTATGAGGGATCTCAGCTTCTTACTGAGGTTGACCAGGGAGTTCCTCCAGTCATGGGATTTTACTCTTTTTTGCAACAGTTTCTTTCTTCTGTTGTAGAGTTTGTTTATGGCAGAGGACCACAAGATTGGCTTCCTTTTTTTGGAGGATAACATCTTGGTTCTATTAGGGATAGCATGATCCATGCACTCGTGTAAGTGCTTATAAAGTGCATTTGTGTAGGATTCGGCAGTTATACCTCTATTGTCCGTCTGCATGGGTGTCATGAAGTTTGCCACTTCTGTCTTAAGAAGTATGAAGTTGGCTTTTGAGAAGTTTTTTACAATGGTTTCCCTAATTGAGGCTGGGGGTGGGATGTGGATGTCTAGGCTGATTAGCTTGTGGTCGGATCTGACCAA
This sequence comes from Protopterus annectens, assembly GCF_019279795.1. NCBI lineage: Eukaryota > Metazoa > Chordata > Ceratodontiformes > Protopteridae > Protopterus > Protopterus annectens. The sequence continues at coordinate 73,979,484 of NC_056732.1, read as the reverse complement.
TGAGGAATTGACCTCTGGTGTGGAACACCGGTTTCCCATGTTGGTAATGACCCGGTCTAGGATATTGCTGCCCCTGGTGGGGGTGTGAATAAGTTTATCCAAGGCGTTGGAATTTATGAATTCTAGAAAACGTTGAGCAAAAGAGTTGGTGCATGAGTAGTTTTTCCAGTTAATGGTGGGGTAGTTGAAATCGCCCATTATTAGGGTGTTGGGTTGTACCCTAAAACTTTCCAGTGTATCAAGAAATGAGGAGTGTGAATCCTGGGGCATGGTGGGGGGTCTGTAGCAAGCTACAATTTGGATTGCGGTCTTGCCCAGAGTTAGTTGCACTTGGATAATCTCGGATGCATTATGCTGTGCAACTAGCCTGGAGGTGTGGATATCCTTAATGAATATGGACACGCCTCCGCCTTTAGTGCTTCTTTCTGGGTTAGGTGGTCGAAAGGTGTGGCATGAATTGAAGCCTGGTAATGCAGGGGTGCTCTCTGGAGGTTTGAACCAGGTCTCTGTCACTGCACAGATGTCAATGTTCTCCATTTTAAGGAGTGCCTCGAGTGAGTGCATTTTGAGGTTTAGACTTCTAGCATTGAGTAGCATTACCCTCAGAATTTGCTTGCTTGTACCTGTTACGGTGGTGAATTTGTCATTTGAACCTTGCCTAAAAAAGGCACTATAGGGGTGGCAAGAGCCTTCAAACTGTTCAAAGGTCTTACACCAGGTAAAGCCAATGTGAAGAGATATGGATAAGCTGTGTATAAAAGAATAAGGTAGATAAGCAGCTATTTCAATTCATAGTGTTGTAGTCTTAGTTTAAACAACCTGATAAAAATGTTAAGAGAATATAAACAGTTCAGCAGAAAATGTTAAAAAATACAAAGTGTGTGGTATTTGATGAACAGAGAATTGAGATCTGTGAGAATGTGTAAGAGGGCAGTTCAAATATCATAGTGACAGCCACCTCAAATGTTTGAGTGGTATTAAGGCTAAGTCAACACATAGACTACAAGATAGAAGTAGAAAAGCAATTCATTTAAACAAAATGCAGAGTTTTTAGAGTTGTCAATTGAAAATGTTCACAGAAAAGAGAGGACACAGAAACTAAGTCTGCTTTAAGTGTTTCATTGCAAACGCAGAAACATAAATGGCAGAGTGCTAAAGCAATAACAAAGTGAAGCCCACATTGTCAGATATATTTTCTAGAGATGTGTGCACAGTTTGTGTGGCTATTTTTCCCTGTGCAGGTGTCACGGGAGCTGTGCAGGATGTGTGTGACTGTTTTCCCTATGCAGAAGTGATCAAGACTATGCAGGATGACTGTGCGTGTGTGTGCGTGTGCGTGTGCGTGTGTGTGTGTGTGTGTGTGTGTGTGTGTGTGTGTGTGTGTGTCTGAACAGAAAAAAACAGGCAGGTATGTACTATTTCCTCTTTGTTATTTGTGTTATATTTCGAGACAACGGCAAAGAAAATAAGGGACTCAGAAATTCAAGAATATAATTGGTTTGGTAATCAAGAAAAGTTGGCTTTCTTTGCAAATTATATTGTTCTGTACCTAATAAAACCAGAAAATGACATCTCAGTGTTATGGAACATCTTGAGGTAGTTTAAACTCTTTTCAGGATATAAAATTAATGAGGATAAAACAAAGACTATAGCCGTAAACTATGCACCCACACATGAATTGGTCCAGCAATACCCATATTTATGGGGACATGATAAACTACGTACTTAGGAGTATGGATTAAAAAGGATTCTGTTATGGCAGCTAAGAATATGTGGGAAGAGGCTAAAAAAAAGATAATATAAAAAACTGAGAAACTGGAAATGCTTGTTTATGTATATGGATTGCAGGATTCAAGCAGTGAAAATGTTTTTAGTCCCTTTCATTTTATATACAGATTAGGCATACTTTTATCAACCAGAGGAGAAGTTTTGGACATTAATTAAAAGAGATGAATGATTTTATTTGGGAGGGGAAAAGGGCAAGGGTCAAGTGGGATAAGATGATATTTCCAAAAGAATAAGGTCAATTAGTATTACCTGATTTGAAGAGATATTTTAGAGCTAAACAGTTAAGACAAGCAAAATTTATAATTCAAAGTTGAAAGGCATACTAATAAAGCAGAGGAGGAATTCAAGAAATAAGGAGATGGTGGGATTTTGAATGCAGATCCTCAAGGAGAATAACAGCAGTCACACAGAATATTATATTCATAAAGTACTGAATCACCTATTGCCATATTTTACACTGTCAAATGGCTATCCTTGCCATGTCATGTAGTCTGTAATGCATGTTCTGCTGTCTCAAGGATACTGCACACCACAGTAAATGCCCAAAGTGGTTGGTCTGTACAACTCTTTCCCCTATATGGCACCATGTAGAGTCTGTGCTGCTGCCCACAGCTCCATTTGTTGGTGAGTTTGAGATGGAAACACTGAGCATGTCTTTCAGAGGTGGGAAGAACTCCACATAACACAGGGAGAACATACAAACTCCAAACAGTCATTAGTCGGAGGTCAGGATTGAACCTTGTGCATGGGAAGTGAAGACCTTAACCATTATGCCAACTGGTCTGTTGGAGAGAGCATATTACAAGTTCCCAAGAAAGCTGATTTGGGCGGTACTGCTGTGGTTTGAAGTCCCAGAAACATTGGTAGAATTAGTGCAGGCTGTGTACAAGGACCCAATGACTCCAAGTATGAACTTTGTTTAGTCTCACAGAAGGGTTCCCAGTGGGAGTGGGTGTGTACCAGGGTTCAGCTCTGAGCCCACTGCTATTCATACTGATGCTGGACTATATTAGCAAACAGGTCGGAGGGGATAGCGCAACAAAGTTGTTGTATGAAGATGATATGGTATTACAGGCAGACTGAACAAGAACTTCAGAAAAGGATAGGGGAATGGAATGCAAAACTGAAGGCACATGGGATGAATCTAAGTACAGATTAGACAGTTGTAATGGCAGCAGATTTGGGAAATCAGAAGAAGCTGAGACTTGAGATAGAAGGAAATATAGTAGAACAGGTCAACAGCTTCAAGTGTCTGGGAGGGGTGGTCAAGAAGAAGGGAAGCCTGAATGAAGAGGACAAAGCTAGAATCAGAGGGGCTGCAGCCAACTGGCATGGAGTGTCAGGTAAAGTATGTGACAGAAGAATGCCAAAGAACCTGAAAAGTGAGGTGTACAAAACAGTGGTGCAACTAGTACTACAATATGGTACAAAAACCTGGGCAATAAAGACAGAGCAGATGATGAAGCTAGAGATGATGGAAATGAAGCATCTGAGAAGGGTAGTAGGATGCACACTGTCGGACAGATGAAGAAATGAGGATATAAGAGCAGAAGCTTAAGTAGCTCCAATTGCAGAAAAGATCAAAGAGGGCAGATTACAGTGGTTCAGGTACATGTGCAGAAAAGCAGAAGACAATCTGGTGAAGAATATTTGAGACAGACAGGAAGACAGTAAGATTAAACAAGGGTATCCAGCAAAGAGGTGGATAGATGGTTTGACAGAAGATCTGTGACAGTCAGGCATAAGCATCAAAGAAGGCAGGAGTGTGGCACTGAATCGAGAGAGAGATGCTGACAATTAACACGATACTCCAACCCACTGGAGAAAATGGGAAGAGGGGAGTTGATGGTGATGATGATAATAAAAGTAACAGAAAATGTTCTAAGAACTAAGCCAATATGAGAATGGAGAGAGGAGATGCTATCAATAGGGATGAGTGCCATTAGGGGTACAGAGACTAGGCAAGAGGGGGATGGAATTTACTTGAGAAAACTGGCAAAGGAACCAAGATATTGGCATTGAATAACTAGACCAGAAAAGGTAATAGAATGGGAAGAAGCCAAGAAGACATTTGGACTGCAGGCTAGAGACTGCCTTCCCTATCAGGGATTGCTATCAGTATATAGGCAAAGAGAAAGGGATAGGGGAATCTTAAGTGAAAAAACTGCATTGGTAGAACTTTAATTGAATCTAGAACAGAAGCTGCTGTTGAAAAATAGTAGTGCATATAAAATACTACGCAATAACTATAGTACTCAATCAGAGGAGGTGAGAAAAGATTGGGAAGAGGCCTGGATAAGCAATTTACATGGAAAGAATGGGAGGACATAGGTATGGCTGCCAAATATGCAACAATGTCTACAAGATTTAGGATTTTTGCTTGGAAGTGTTTGCATAGGTATTTTTATACCCCAAACAGACTCCAAAGAATTTTTCCTCAGGTAGATGCAAATGTTGGAGGTGTTACTGAGAAGAAAGAGGTATCTGGGAACATCTGTTTTGGGAGTGTAATGAGCTGGCAGACTTTACAAATTCTCTACAGAGTACTCTGTCAGGAATATTGGGTCAGCAAATAGGTGTAACTAAGGAAATTATATTTTGAGCTGAGATACAGGATCTGAATTGATTAGACATAGTAAGGCTTTATTAAATTTAATTCTGCTGGCTGCCAAAAAAAAAACATTTGTTAGGAAATGGAAATATCAGTGTCTAAACCAACTGTACTTGAAGTATTAAATACTGTAACAGAGATAAAAAAGTGAAAGTGGGATCTTTAGAAAAGGGCAAGCACAAATTACATAGAAAAAATGGATATTGTTAACAATACATGCTGAATAATGTTTTGGAAGAGGAGTGAGGTTAAGAGAAAACACAAATTGATCAATTGAATGTTGAACGATGATAAATACACAAAAGAATATATGTGATGTATGATGTTTGCAACTGGGAATATGTTAATATGGTTTGTTTCTTTTATATAAATGTATGTTTGCCTATGTCTTAAGTGATAATTCAATAATGGTGTTAAAAATGAAAAAATAGTCATCAGTCATACCTCAAGACTGTTTAAGCAGTATAACACACTTGAACTACTACATGTCCAACTCACCACAAGCAAAATCCCATACCATATCATTACAAGTTATAGGTCCCCCTCTATGACCCAAGGGATACATGCCACATGCCTAAATGTACTTGAGTCACTGTGCATAAAACCCAGCATTATAGTCCAGAGTGACTTCAACTACCCCGCAATAAACTGGGAAACTTACACAATAGACAGTGCACTGGCTCAGAGATTCCTGGACTTCATCAACACCAATGCTCTTGGCCAGCTAGTCTGTAAACTCACTAGGGGCACTAACATCCTTGATGTGATCCTCACAAACGTGAAGACTTTGCATTTGCCTATTATAATCTCACTTGTTAGGTCAAATCATAAAGATGTCTACTTTGAAATCAAAGTAAAACTCTCACCACATCCAACCCTAGTAGGTTTAGATGTTATTCAAAAGCAATACATCTACTACTGAGTGACACCCTGACAAAATTTCAGGCCCAGTCAAACTGAGTGAACACTATTGCCTATATGGAATTGTTCACTGAAACCGTATACCATCATGCAAATAACTGCACTGAGGCAGCTGTACTAATCCAAAATAAGCCTAGGACTATTTCAAAGAATAAACCACCCTGGGTAATCTCAAAAAATCTCAAAAACAAATACATCATCAAACTAAATAAACAACTCAGGGGTGTTATCAAATCCATTAAAGTCAAATCTGAAATAAAGATAGCCTCATAGGCAAAAGGTAACAATGAAGCCATGTTCAGCTATGTATATATACAGCCTCAAAAATAACACACAACATTGTGCTGAACTAGTTGCAAATGGAATCACCTATATGGAGGGGAGGATATAGCAAACCTACTAGCTGACAAATTTACCACTGATTTCACTCCACTGTCTCCCCTGACACATCTGAAGAGATACCCTCAGCTATAACTTCATTGATTATCACTTGCAAACAGGTCCTTAATGCACTCTCTAAAGCAATAAATACTGCATCTTTGGGCGTTGATAATATCCAAGGTTGTCTCCTCAATAGCTTGAAACATGGCCTGTCTGGCCCTTTAGGATCATTGTTCAGCCTTAGCCTCCAAACTAGCTTCATGCCTTGCAAATGGAGGAATGCAACAGTTATCACTCTGCCTAAGGGCGGGACATTTACTGACCCAGGCTAGTCTGAAATTTATGTTCATGGAAAGAATTATCATGGATATTATAAAGAAAGACATAGGAAATCTTCAAACACTATACCAAACACTTTGGATATGTCAAGGGCAGATCATGCCTGCTCAACCTGGCAAACTTCTTCAAGAAAATCACCAGAGCTAAGGACAAGGGCAAAATGGCCTGTCTGCTTACCTTGACCTGGCCAAAGCATTCTGTTCTATTTCTCATTTGGATATTGTTGACAAACTCATGAAACAAGGAATAAACCACTTTGTCGCCTGTTAGATAGCCAGCTGGCTCACAGATAGGACACAAGAAGTCAGGATAGGGGACTTTGCTTGCACAAAAAGGCCAGTGACCAGCAGAGCTACTTTTTGTTATCTACTTTTTGGAATGTAAAGTAACCATTAAAGGCCTCTGATTGACCAAGTCAACAGATGACTGTGAACTTTCTATGATTACAGAATCCCCCAAAGACAATAATATCTTTCAAGAGGGTTTGTTCCAAACTAATAATTGTTACAAGAATCATCGTCTAAAACTAAATGGCATATTAAGTTTAAATCTGTTGGCTGACAAAAAAATCATTAACAAGAAACTAGAAATTAAAATCTAAACAAACAGTATTTCAAGTATTGAATATTGTAAGCAAGATAAAAGAACTGGAAGTGGGATCTTTAAAAAGGGAAGGAGCAGATTACATAGAAGTAAATGGAAATTGTGGGAACAATACAAGGGGAATAATCTTTTAGAGGAGGAGAAGGAGGAGTGAGGTTTAAGGGAAGGCAGAGATTGAGCAATTTATGTAGTGCTAGACTGAATGACAGTTGTTATAAAGAAAGAAAATATGTAATGTGTAATATATGTAAATTATTTATTTTCTATTAATTAAGAGTAGACTCAGTGTTTAAGGACTAAGGAACCTATGTAAACAGTGATCTGGCATTTGACCACCACGTCTACTGTTGCTAGGAAGTCATTCTATGTTGCCCATCTCATTAGAAAGGGTATGACATCCAGGTCCAAAGACGCCATTATCCTGCTGTACTCAGTCCTTATTACACCAGTCATAGAGTACAATGTTCCACTTGGTATGTACCTTACAAGGCATATGTAACAACTGGAACACCCACAGAGGTTCCTTACAAAAAGAATACAAGTAGTAAACCACATGGAAAATGCAGACCACCTCAAAGCCTTATCTTTATACTCAGTTTCCTACAAACTAGATTTGATGAGATTAGATGCTGCTATAAGTCCAAAGGTTCCCTCGTCAAAAAACTGAACAAATCAAAAATGAAGGTTTTTACACTTTATATAAATACATTTATTTATAATTAATATATCAGTATTTGTTTTATTAATAAGTATAATGTAGTGTTTCATTGAGTATGGGCATTTTGTCATATATTTATTTATTTGCTCCATTTATTTATTTATTTACTTAATTATTTATTTATATATGCATATACATTTTCATATACACACATTTATTTTTATTTTTATGCATTTGGTATGTTTACAATTATATTTGTATTTGTATCTATATAATAGGTATTATTTTATGGTAATTAATTAATGAAACTTTGCACATGAATTAATATAGTATATAAGGTATTTTTATTTTTTATTTTTCTCATGTCCCATCTATTTTTTATATGCGTATATATTATATATATATAAAAAATACACGCTAGGAATGATGGGTGCTGGGTGATTTTAAACTATTGTTATTTCATCATTTCCTTGTATCCATTTTATTTTATTTGATTGCACCATTCTGTGGAATGCACAGTTATTTGGAGGAATAGGATTTTTAGGTATGTCTCATTCTTTTTGTGCTTTCTACTCGTAGAGTTTACAGAGCTATCAGGAAGCTGGTATACTTTATTGTACTGCACTGATTATTTAATTGTTTAATTATTTAATTGTTAAATTGATTGGTTAATTGATCATTTTTGAGTATGAGCCTTTGTATAAAAGTGGTTTTATAAATTTAGATGTTAAGATCTGAAGAAGCGTACTGGTTGGTACGCGAAAGCGCTCATCTGTTCTTTTTATTTAATAAATCAGTTGGACTTTTATACAGCAGTATTTTTTCGTGGTGGTTTCACTCGTGTATGTTTTTTGATTTCCTACAAACTACTGAGATGTGATTTGTGTCTGGATTATAAGGCATCATCTGATACTGTACTTGGGGACCTGCTGCACATCAACAAGTCTAACAGTATTAAAATGCCCAATCAGGGACCTAAACCTCTTTTGTAACATAAGCAGAACATGATGGAAAGAGAGATATGTGTCTAAAAGGCTACTCCTTACTTTGGAACAAGCTTCCACGTGAAACAGAGTTTGTCCATCATCCTATTCAGACGTAACCTGGACCAGTGGATTGAAAATTAAAAATTTACCACTGTACTCACTAATGGAAGGAGGCAGCTTGTGAATGTTTTGCCACCTAAACACAACTATATCCCCCTGGGTAATTTATTCTGTCACTTATATATATGGGAAAGCATGGCTAGTCTTAAAAAGGCCTCTTTGGGCTGTTAGCCTAGTGATCACCTATGAACTTATATACATTATTAAGTAACTGAAATAAACCTAGACAAAGAGTCATAATCACTAAATGTAGGGGGCATTGTCTATAAAGACCTTCTATTTCAATAAAACAAGAAAGTGCTCCTCTTTTGGGCCCTCTGCTGTGGTTTTTAAATGCCAGCACTGTTATTTATTTATTTTTTTAGATGGCTGAGAAGTATGACTGGAAATACAGACTTTTCATCAGAGAGCAGATGAAGTCAGGTAGTCCCACTTGGCCCATTATTACTTAACATCCTTATAGATGAGCGTCCCACAGTATCCAAACAAGCCATCATAATCCAGTATGCAGGCAATTCCTCTGCCATCTGCTCTGCCCAGAACCTAGCTAAACTTTGTCATATTACCCAAGACACTTTTTTCATCCATGGATAAGTCTCAACTAGTCCTAAATCCAAACAAGAGTAGTTTAATACTAACATTATATCAGCCAGTAACACCAAATATGAACTGGTGATACATGCAAAGCTACTAGGAGTAATCACAGAGGATCAAATGAAATACGACTAACATATATAACAAGCAGCTAAAAAAAAACAAAAACAAAAAAAAACCAACCACCAAAACCGAGATTCATTTATAGGGCCAAACCTTTTCTCACTGACACTGCCAGAAAAAGCATTTGCTCTACCTATCTAATTGCTTCACTTCTATTCTTCTTTTGGCTTTTCCCAGTTAGGGGTTGCCACAGTGGATCACCTGTCTGCTCATGATTGTCAGTGGAGTTTTATAGTGTCAAGTTGCCTACCCGGTGTCCAACCTTCCGCAGAAGGCACAAACATGCACGCAGTCATGCCTAAGGCCAATTTAGAGTGTCCAATCCACCTATAGCATGTCTTTGGAATGTGGCAGAAAACCGGACCACCTGGAGGAAACCCACACGACCACAGGAAGGACATGCAGACTCCGCACAGAAGGCACCCCAACTGAGGATTAAACTGGAGAACCTCTTGCTGTGAGGTGGCAACGCTAAACACTGCACCACCGCGGCTGTCCACTTGTTTCACTTCTATATGCCTCACATATGCTTACTAATCCATAAATTACTCATAAAAAGTGGCAAAACTTGCATCAGATCACCCCTTTACCCCTTTAAGTCTCACCGCTGCTTGGTACTTAAATAGTTACATTGGACTGAGCTGCCACTCTAACAAACTCAACTAGTCATAACTCACACCCTTACCTATAAACCTGTTAAAAATCCTTCTTTACATAATATCACCCAGCATTGTTCCTCACCTAGAGCATTATGCTCTGATGACAAACTTCTATTTGACACAGCCAAATCCAAAAGAACTGCTGATGATTCACTATATTCTATGTCTCCAAAATCTAGAGCTTATCTATGAAGCATACAGGTAGCCTAAATTTTTTAAATCCTTTCTAAAGTTGTACCTTATGGACTCCTGACTGCTCTTGTTCAACTCCAGGATAACCTTCTGTATGCAAAACTTTGTGCTCATATTTCTGTGAATCCAGCTACTTCTATAGAACCACTAGATGAAGATTTTATAAATAATGAGCATCTTGATCTTACTCTTTTAGCTTCTTATTCTCCCTCTCCCTCTATTGCATACTGCTTTACATGTGTTGTACTGTCTCTCTCTTAGTGGTTTCCTAATTGCAGACCTATTTCTGTCCCTGTATTCAATTTAAATTTCTTTTTTTTACTTCTTTACACATACTTTCCCCATTTTTCTGTCCCACTCTTCTATATCTCAGGCTCGCTTCTATAACTTCTATCCACTTCAAAATGACTATGTTGTAATTTTCATTCTTAAATCACAGCTTGATTCCTCTCTTTAAATCTCCTTTCATTTCATCCTCCTTTCATTTCATAATATCTGGGAAAGTAAGATTATACAGAAGCTAACTTGTTTTCAGTATCCTTATTGTAGAATGATTTTCTCTCAGTTAAATTTCAGCTACCTCATTTCCTATGCTTCTAAACTGTTAATGTATTGTTTTAAAATTTTACTTTATTATTTATTTTTTATGTCTTACTGTTCAGTTTTCTGTCGGGCCTTTTCCCCAGACCTCTGCTGAAAAGGGGCATTCCACCCACCTGGACTTTTGTCAGTAAAAAATGCCAACAGATATATAAGTAGATAGATAAATAGGTATGTAGGTAAATAGATGAGAAACATTGTTCTGAAGACAAATATTAGATGTTTTTACGATACGCTGGAGGACTTGGAAACATAATGGGCACACCAGTCAGTGACAATTTGTCTTAAGCATTTTCCCCACTAGGAAGGTAGATGGTAAGAGAAAACCAAATGAGATAAAAAAGTAGGATAACGTGCTGTCTATCTGAATAGTGTCATAATGAGTTCAGTGAATGTCAGAAACTGTTAAGTATCTACCTTCCCTTTCCAAATTCATTTGCTTGATTTAAAAAAAATCATATTTACTTGAAGTGATGCAGAACATGTATCAGTTTTTAATGGCTGCAATAAAGAAAATGCCTGGGCAGGATTACACAATGCAGCCTGTTTAGCTGCCATAGAAGCTAATGTGTTTCTCTCTGAAAACATAAGGACTCTTAGTTTTATGAGAAGCACATTTTATCACAGGTAATTTTCTGGTTAGCAAAAGTATATGAAACAGCTGACTGACGAGATATGAGTCTTTTGTCAGAGAATCCGATGACGTCAAGTAGCTCACCTTCTTTTCATAAAGTCCGAAAATCATGTACTACTCCAAAAGCATATCTAGAATCTGTATATATATGTTTGCTGTCTTTCCATGGGCTAGTTCACGTTTCAGTAATTGAAATTAATTCAAAAATTTGTTCTGATGCATTTCTACACAGTTGTCAGACTGTAAATAGTGCCTTAAGTGATCCATCTTTTATCCGAATGCATGATCCATCCACAAACAAGCTAAGATGTTGCTTCACTAGGGACGGCTTGCACCTGTCACCCCTGGGCTTTCAAATACTGGCTAAGGCTTTTGCCACCCCCATAGTGCCTTTTTTAGGCAAGGCTCAAAAGACAAACCCACCCCCATAGACAACACAAAGAAAAAGAAACTAAGGGTAATGCTGCTCAATGCCAGAAGTCTAAACCTCAAAATGCACGCACTCAAGGCTCTCCTCAGTATGGAGAATATTGATATCTGTGCAGTAACAGAAACCTGGTTCAAGGCTCCCGAGAGCACCCCAGCACTACCAGGTTATACCTCATACCATGCTTTTTGCCCCCAAAACTCGGACTGAACCATAAAAGGAGGGGGAGTATCCATATTCATCAAAGATACCCACACCTCCAGGTTAGTGGCACTGCACGAAGCATCGGAGACCATCCATGTGCAACTAACAGTGGGCAAAACTGCCTTTCAGTTTGTAGCTTGCTACAGACCACCCTCCCAAACTCAGGAACCCCACTCAGCTTTCCTGAGAACACTGGAGAATATGAAGGTCTCTCTAAATACCATTATATTGGGTGACTTCAACTACCCAAACATAGACTGGGAGCACTACTCACGCCCCAACACCCTCGTCCAATGGTTCCTAGAATTTATAAACTCAAATGCTATGGAACAACTGGTCACCACTCCCACAAGAGGGGAAAACATATTGGACCTGATCATCACCAACATGGGGACTCTATGTTCCATACCAGAGGTATACCCCTCATTGGTAAGATCTGACCATAAATTAATCTCACTGGACATCCATATCCCGTTCCCACCCCCAGCCAAGGAAACCACGGTGAAGAACTTCTCAAAAGCAAACTTCACACTTCTCAAAACCGAGGTGGAATCCTTCAAAGCCCCCGGGCCAGTGGAAAATACGTCCCAAACCGCAGAATCCTTTACAAACACTTTCTATGGACACCTACAGGAATGCATGGATCGTGCTATCCCAAATAAAACCAAGACTCATTCCTGCAAAGGCAGGAGACCTGTCTGGTGGACCCCAGCCATAAATAAGCTATACAACAGAAGGAGGAAGATACTACATGATAGAGCAAAATCCCAAAAAGGGAAGGCATCTCTGATCAGTACTAGCAAGAAACTACGATCCCTCATAAAATCATCTAAGGCCAGCTTCGAAAGAAAAATTGCACAAGATGCTAAAGATAATCACAAGGCTTCTTTAGTTATGTCAGCAACCTGGGTGGCAACTCCCAGATATGCTCTGAGTTAGTTCAAAATGACAAAAAATACACTGAACCCACAGACATTGCCAACATCCTGGCAGACAGGTTCAGTGCAAACTCCCCCCCCCCAAAAGAGCAAATGTCTATCCCAACAGAGTGTAGCCTCTCTGACATCACAGATGCACAGGTGAGAGCTGCCCTCTCCAAAGCAAAAAAACACAGCATCAATGGGACCGGATGGTGTCCCGGGCTGCGTCTTACATGAACTCCAAGAAGAACTGAACCCTCACATAAAGTCACTGTTCAATCTCTGCCTTACTACAGGATATGTACCCAAGGAATGGCGTACAGCAACAGTGATTCCACTCCACAAAGGTGGTGCCACAACGGACCCCGGAAACTATCGCCCTATAAGCCTGACTAGCCTGGTCTGCAAAGCTATGGAGCGTATCATCATGAAACTCATAAACAAAGACATTGGGAACCTCCAAACACTGGATCCTACCCAATTCGGCTTTGTTAAGGGCAGATCTTGCCTCTGGAACCTGGTCGACTTCTTTGAAACAGTCACCAAGGCCATAGATGAAATGAAGGTAGTCCACACAGCCTACCTGGACCTTGCAAAAGCCTTTGACACAATACCCCACTCGGGCATCATAAATAAGCTCACCAGCTTAAATATCAACCCCTATGTCACAAGATGGGTTGCAAACTGGCTCAGGGATAGAACCCACATAGTCAGAATTGCAGGTGCCATGTCAGACTCTAAACCAGTTACAAGTGGCATCCCACAAGGCTCATTCCTGGGACCTCTCTTGTTCAGTATATATTTCTCTGAGGTACAGGCTAACATGGGAGGACTATGGCTGACCAAGTTCGCAGATGACTGCAAACTGGGTGCCATAATCGACTTGCCGACTGACACAAGCATCCTCCAAAAGGGTCTCACAGAGACGGATAACTGGTGCCAGAGCCATGGCTTAAAGCTAAATGCCAAAAAGTGCATAGTCATCCCCTTTGGGAAAAACAAAGTGCCCACAAATTAACACATAGGTGGTAATCCATTAAGTACAGAAGAAGTAATTAGGGATTTGGGGACCCAAGTAGATAGCAATCTCTCCTTTGACAATCACGTTGCCAAAGTGGTTAGAAAGACCTTCTATATAGCCCACCTTATCACGAAAGGGTTCACATCTAGATCAAGAGAGGTCATTGTGCGCCTCTACTCATCACTCATCAGGCCCATAATTGAATACAATGCCCCATTTGGGATGTACCTTACCCGACACCTGCAGCAACTGGAAAGACCCCGAAAGTACCTCACCAAGAGGATCAAGGGACTCAAACAGATGCCCTACGCAGTTAGGCTAAAAAAACTCCAGCTCTACTCAGTTGCTTACCGCCTACTCAGAGGCGATCTGTGCCTGACGTATAAAGCCATGTCCAAACCAGAATTAATGGACATGCTCCACCTCAGGAAATCCAAATCCCTTAGAGCTACATGCTCCAGGGACTTAAACCTCAGCACAGAAATAAATAGGACATGCTGGAGGGACAGATTCATATCCCAGAGGCTCCCCTCACTCTGGAACAAAATCCCAATTCATGTTAGGCAGGGTCCCTCAATGACCCTCTTCAAAAGAAATCTTGACGAGTGGATGGGAGACCATAGGTTTACCCCTGGGATCTCTTCTGTGTCCCTACTAGACAGAGGCACAGTAAACTAACCTCAAAAGGGCTATCTTCTGTGACCTACTATACAGAGGCACAGTCAACTAATCTAAAAGGGTGGTGAAAGCCAAACACACTCTGGCTAGGCATATAAATGCCCTAGGGCAGATAGCCTAGTATCAACCTATGAACCTAAGATCTGAATTCTTTAGTGGAATATCCTTCACATTAGATCTAGCTGGAAGCACATGGTTAACAACAAAAACACAAACATGAGATTCTCCTTCTGTAGGGATGTGAGATGTAGGAGTTAATTGTGGGTATCTAAAAATTCTTAAAGATAGCTTATTTAACAGTTCATATTTAGACAAATGCAAAGCCGACAAATACTGGGTTTTGTTTTTCAATAGAAGGGTCCCTGCTGAATGTGGAACTGCTATGAAAGTTTCATAATCAGGAGTGAAGGTAGATGCCATATTGATGTGGTCACTGCCCTTAAACAATGAGGGAGTGTTGTAAATACTGGGTCTAAGCTAGTGCTGTGTTGCAGATGATTGCAAATTAGGAGCTGTCATTGAATCCCACACCAACACAAATGTTCTCCAGGAAGGGCTGACACAGACAAACAACTGGTGTCAGAGCCATGGACTAAAACTAAATACCAAGAAATGCATAACAGTATCCGTCAGGAAGTCATTCACCCATGGTAAATATATTGACAACATACCCTTAGAGCTGACCCAGTAGTCAGGGACTTAAGGACACACCTATACAGTAATCTATCCTTTGACCATCATGTGTCAATAGTAGTTACAAAATCATTCTATAGTGTGCAACTTTTAAGCAAAGGTATGGCATATAGGCCCAAGGAAGTCATTGTTCTACTGTATTCGGCCTTCATCAGACCTATCATTGAGTACAATGCTCCCTTTGGTATGTACCTAACCAGGCACATCCAACAAATAGAACATCTGCAGAGGTTCCTCACTAAAAGAATACAGGGCATAAGTAGAATGTCCTATGCAGACTGCCTCAAGGCGCTATCCTTGTATTCTGTTTCCTACAGGACGTTGAGGGGAGATCTATGCCTGGCATGCAGGGCATTGTCAGATCTCACTCTGATGGACCTCTTGCATATTCACAAAACAAACAGCAGCAGAATGACCCATTCAAAAGACTTAAACCTTTCCTGTGATATAAATAGGACCTTGCTGGAGAGACAGGTATGTATTCCAGAGACCACCCCATCTTTTGAACAGGCTACTCATTCATGTGAAGCAAAGTTCCTCCCTAACCCAATTCAAGCGCAACTTGGACAATTGGGTGGGGAACAAAAATTCATCCCTGGCTTGGCACCTATGTCTCTAATGAACACAGGCAACCTATAAATGGTTCATCTCCCAGGCCCTTGTTTGTAAATGTTTCATTTCCCAGGCCCTTGTTTGTAAATGTTTCATCTCCCAAGCCTCTGCTTACATTTATCAAGGGTACCAGATCTTGTCAGAGATTTCAGATGCATAGCTATGCTTAAAAAGGCCCTTGTGGTCATTAGTCTAGTAAACACCTATGAACCTATGAATTAAGCCTCAGGTCTAAAACTGTCATTTCTGTGTTGCGCTAATAATCATAATGCTACTTTGTTATGCTTGCAATAAAACAGAAAAAAACATATTTAGAGTAGTCTGTCAGTCCAGGTCAGATGGGTTAAGAGGTAAAGTATTGTTGTTATCTTTCGGCTTTTCCCAGTTAGGGGTCACCACAGCAGAACTCCGGTCCACTAATGATTGGCAGTAGATTTTCACGAACGCTGAGGTGCCAGCTCGACATTCAACCTTCAACAAAGGCATGCCCATTTACGCATGTCTTTTGAACGCCCACCCAACTGCAGGGAGGACATGCAGACTCCACACAGAAGGCACTCCCCGCACTCCAGCCGAGAATCGAACAGGAGAACCTCTTGCTGTGAGGCAACAACACTATCGCTGCACCACCGCGGTTGTTTAAAATACATAAATAATGAATAAATAAATTATTTAAAACAGTGTTATCATTAAATTAACACATTTCTATCAGCTCTCTTTTAAAATTAAAAGCCCTGGAAAGATAACCCTGTTTTAAATAATTATTTATTCATTATTTATGTATTTTTAAACATCATTTTATCTATGTTTTGATACTACAATGAGAGTTCTTTACCATCCGCCCATTCCATCCCATACAGATTCTACATGCCACACATATAACACAGTCTTTCACGTCTCCCTCTCCAAGAGGTAAAGTATTAAATTAATAAATGCCTGCTTGTGCTTTTAGTAATTCTATCATAATTCTATAGGAGGTTTTGCTACTTTAAAACTTTACTTTAAAACTTCATTGTATAGTAGCCTGCTAAACCAAGGAAAGCTCAAAGTTTTTAAAATGTTGCTGGGCATGGCATGGATTGAATAGCAATAAATCAAGATGGTAGAATATGTGCAGTTCCTGCAGAAATAAGATGGCCCAAGTATCGAAACTATGACTTCCATAACTGCATTTTTTGTTGACTTTAAACCCTGAATTTGCTAGTTCATGTAGAAGAAAAATAGTATCCTTTTGGCAATGTGAAACAGAATCTGATGTTAAAAGAAAGTCATCTGTATACTGAGCCAGAGTAGATTCGCAAGGGAGCTGGATTTTGTCCAGCTGTCATTTCATTTCTCATGGAAATAAAAATGACATAGTTCCATGGTAATCTAGTCCAAATTTACTTTTAACTGTAAAGGCAAATACGTACTGACTCTATGGGTAAATCAAAACTGGGAAAAAGGACGACAAAATGTCAATATCGATGGCAGAAAAGACACTTGCATTAGGGAGTATCAAACTTAGAACTGTGGCAGGCTTTAGTCTTATTGAAACAGTGGGAAGGACTGACAACTCTCAATTCTTGCATAAAGTGATAGGTTTCTGTAACTGTCTTTTTCACTGACAGTATGAGTCTATTGCATTGTTGTTGGTTGGCACTATTACAACATGCTGAAGGTTCTATTCCTGCCTTTGCTAATGCAGAGGGTATTATATTACTCTAAGGAAGGGCTCATGGGCTTCAGAGTAACTTTTACAGGTTTGTTATCCTTTATGAAACCAATTTCAGCATCTTGAAAGTCCAAAGCTGTGATGGGACAGACCGATGCAGTTTCTTAATACTGATGGTATTAGGAATCTGTCCAATTTCCAAGGCAACAGATACTGTTTTGTCATCCATGTATAACTTGTGTGTTTGTGGTTCTAAAGATTCACAACGAAAGTTTAAGAAAACTCCATCTGGAGCCCAATAAACATGCTTATGTTTGTATATCAGGTCTGTACCTAAAAGATTAAGTATGGCAGAAGTTCTGACACTAAATGCATGATTGTCTTTTAAAGGATATATTTGAATAGATAATGGAGTGGCCTCAGGATAGTGCATTAGGACCCCTGAAACTCCCATTCTTTTATAAATGCTCTTTGAGAAAGGGAGATTTTTTAGCATCAGGTAGTGCTACCATTGAGTGAGTAGCTTCAGTATCTATAAGGAAGTGGATACTAGCATCTTGCACTTTCATTTGAACAACTGGACCTTACAGATCCATTGCTAACAAAGGAAACAGCTGTGATTCCTGCCCATGGCATTCCTGTTAGTCTTGTTGACATGCAAGTGGCTGCCAGGCAATGTTTCAGACTGGAGACTGCTGCTGCTGCTGCTGTTCAGTTTGTCAAGGGACTTGGTTAGGGGTAAATAGATTTGGTTTATATGGAGATTAATCTAATTGCTGCAGAAATGGGTAATTGTCATGACAGTGGCCTCAATGCCCTCTATTAATGCAATGGTTAGCATCTAAGTCATGCTGCACAGGGTCTTGTGCTGCACAGAATGTGATTTGATTTTGATTTTGATAGACTGCTCTTTGTTGTTACTTTGCCAAGGATTGCTGAGGGGGTCTAAATCTTCCTCTTCCTCTCTGTCCCCTCTTCCCTGTATATCTTTCTTGAGAATTTAGAATTTAGCTTGAACTGCTAAGGCTGAGTAGCCATCTTCTTCTTGATTTTGCTCATTTACTATGGGACTGGCAACATATTGGGCTTGGTTGACCAGTTAAGGCAAACTTTTGTTAAATCTCATCATATATTTGAGGTAACAAACCATCTATAAATGCTGCAGTCTGCTGGCTGTCATGTCCTCCATCAGATCAGGTTGACCAGAAAAAGATAAAATACTTCCATCATCTGCTGTTAATAGCTGTCTGTCTATCAAGTCATTGTCCCTCTGCACTACTGCTTTTATCCACAACCAATTGATCAATAGAGGACAAAGTATTGTAACTGCATTTATTAAATACCATCTTTTAGTTTGAAAATTATTATCAGTATGATTTGGTATTCTTGTTTCCCCCTCTCATATTTTGGAGGATCACAAATCTTTTTGAAAATGTCAGGTGGAACAGATGCTATTAGAACTGCTTGCAAATCTTCAATAGTGGGATTTTGTATTTGAGCATGGCCCTCAAGGATTTTATCATATTTTGCAGAGTGATTTCTTACTGAGTAGGGGGAAGCAATTATGACTACCGAGCAAGGGACATACTACATTAACAGGAGGGTCAAGGTTATCTTAAACAACTGCTAGGATGGGAATTTGTCTCACTTAGCGACTTAGACAAACTTCTCTTTTTGGTTTGCCATCTTTTGATGATAAACCCAAAGCAGTCGAATAGCCATCTTCTGATATTTGCCTTGGGGTGGATGTTATTACTATTCCCTTCCCCAGCTATCTACTACTATGGGGAAGTGCATTACTAGATCGTTTGAATTTTTACCAGTAGTTTTACAATGTTTCTACTTTACTTTTTAAATGAATCTGCTTAATATTGTCTTATTTTTAGTATCTTTACTTTTGCCTACTAGGTGCACGATCATTGTGTCATTCATTTGCTTATTCCATTTTAAGTATGTATGGTCTGACACAGCAGATGTTTTTTTTAAATCCTTAAGTTAATTTTTCAGAAGATCTTGAGGGTGCATCTGACTCTGAATCAAAAGCTGGCATTGTTTAGTCTTCCCCTCTGTCATTGGTACTAATTTTGCCATGTTCCTTAGGCGGTGGGGTATCTCTAGTAGGGTTAGGACAATTATCATTGCGGTGTTCATCAAATGGTGAGAGTAATGGGGAGATTAATGGAGCTGATGGCAGTGGATCTTCATCATCATTCTCAGAAGATTAATGGTGCAACAGTTTTAGGTGTCCTAATTCTTTGAGTGGATGAAGTCTCTAAGGTTGTCCAGGAGAAGCTCTGGGTCTCCTTTATAAATGATTCACTATTCTATTATCATCTCTAAGCCAACTTTTAGTTTTTTACCATTATACTTCAGGCTTTATATGATAAATACTTTATTTGTACTCCTCCTTTCTTCCTGCCAGTCATTAAAAACTGCCCAGAAGGAACTACATAGTTTTCCTTTTTCTTCTCTTTTCTTTTTTTATTTTTTACTAAGACATCTTTATTAAAGAATCTTTCTGAAGGAAATTTCAGAGCATTATCATTTTTAGTGAGATTAGACCCTTTCTCTAAAAGGTATAGAGTTTTACACCAAAATGCTATACATGAGCCTAGCTGGAGTTCCATCCTCCAGTTCTTCTACTGTTCCCACATTCGTACCCCTTGAAAACTTTTGGTAATATAAAAATTCTCCTTCATTTACTAAAAAAAAAAACTTTCATAAAAATGAAAAAAACATGATTGTGAGAGACCAAGTAAATTTGCTTGTATCTCCCCTAAAAAAGGAAGAGCATTGATATTTATGTAACTAAATCAAATACCATCAGGCCATGGCTACTAATTTTTACAAACAAAATTACACAATAGACCAGTTAATATTCTCAGCCCGTTTATCACAACTTTGACCATAAAAAGAAAAGCTTTCATTTTATCTGAACTAAGCACATGAATTACAGGAAATGCTACGTCATCTTGAAGTTAACTCTAGTGCACATTGCAAACTCCATCTTAAATCAAGATGGATTCCTCATCAATATATTGATACTGATGTTTATACCAATACTGCTGGATTTACTGCACATCAGCAAGTCAAATGGCATCAGAAATACTTGGTCTAGGGATCCAAACCTCTTATTCAACATCAACTGAACAATTTGGAGGGAGCGGTATATCTTGTAAGGAATACTGCTGCTCTGAAACAGACTCCCCATCCACATAAAACAAAGTTCATCTCTGTTCATATTCAAGTGCAACTTGGATCTATGGATGGAAAACAGAAAATGTACCCCAGGACTGCCCCCTGTGCTTCTAATGGGTATAGGCAGCTCCTAAATGCTTTATCCCATGTATGGGTCTTCTCAAATTATCAATGCATGATCCCAATAATTCTCATTAGGGGTAATACAGTATATAACTACTGATCATGGGATGGGTAAGGCTAATTTCTAACCAAATAGGATAGGTTAAGTGGAGCACAAAAAGGTGACTATGCTTGGCTTAAAATGGCCCACAAGGGCAACTAGCTTAATACTTACCTATGAGCCTATGAACCTATATATGTTTTTGGTATGTCAACTGTTCTGTGTGTTTTCTGTTGACCTTGTTTGGCTCACAGATCAATTGATTGATGGTTCTGATGTAATATCACTATAATAGCAGGGTTGGGAA
Source organism: Protopterus annectens (assembly GCF_019279795.1). Classification (NCBI taxonomy): domain Eukaryota; kingdom Metazoa; phylum Chordata; order Ceratodontiformes; family Protopteridae; genus Protopterus; species Protopterus annectens. Next base: position 73,958,398 of record NC_056732.1, on the reverse strand, counting down.
ATATAACTTTTCCATGCTATTGTACAGTCTTGTTGCTGGTATATATAAGTAACAGGGTGTATGTGTAGGTGGGGGTGATAAATGGAGGGACAGGAAGGTTTGTTTTTTGATTTGCCTGCTCAAAGTTTATATCTTTCTGTGTCCTTCTGCATTTACATATATGTGTATATCTATTTATCCATACCTACCTATCTATATCTATCTGTATACACACACAAGCACAGGCACACGCACACACACACACACACACACACACACACACACACACACACACACACACACACACACACACACACACACACACACACACACATAGTTCATGTATGTATATATATATATATCTATATATATATATATATATATATATATATATATATCTATATATATATATATATATATATATATATATATATATATATATATATATATCATTACCACCCTGACCAAGCATCTGTTAGTAAGGGCAAGAAACCAGGTACTCCAGATTTGCTCTCATCTGGGAATGACCATAAATTATGATGAGTCTCACTTACAACCAACTCAAAATTTAGAATTCATTGTAGCAATTTTTTACACAAAGTCAATGATAACTTCTCTTCCTCTCTCGAGTATAGGCGATCAGACTACAGGTCAGAAAAATAATTTGCAGTACCAAGATCTCAGCCTGCTTGGTCCTTTAGGCTCTAGGATCAGTGTCAGCAGCAATAACCTTAGTACCCCTAGCCAGATTCCACACTGAGGATTCTTCAGTGGATGTTAGCAACACAGTGGTCTAATCTTCACCAAAGCATGTCAGCACAAGTAATCACTCAGACATGCAAGAGAGATCTCAGGTGGTGGATGCAATCAGATTAGGCTCTACAAGGCCATCCATTCATTCTCCCTCAGCCCAAGGCCATAGTGACCATGGACGCGCCCCAGTTGTAGTGGGGGTGGGCGGCACTTTCTTGGGAAAACAGTCCAAGGCACTTGGTCCACGGTAGAGGACAACTTGCATGTAAATGTCTACGAGATGAGAGCAGTTGCAGGCCTTCCAGAGTGCTCTCCCTTCAGGGACAATTTGCAGTAGTTTAATACATTAACAGACAAGGAGGAAGCAAATCATACCCCTTGTGTCGAGAAGCACTCAAAGTGTGGCAATGGGCAATCTCATCCAGCTGCTTTCTGTTTGCAATGCACAGTCCAGGAAGTCCAATGTGATAGCAGACAAATTGAGCAGGTACATTTTTCTACCTCATGAGTGGTCTCTCGACAAGAAAGTGATGCAAATTTTTTTTTGTCAATGGCACCAGCCTTGCTGTGATCTTTTTGCTTCTCCCCTAAACAACAAATGCAGCAACTACTTTGCCCTAATCCCACCACAGGAGGGATCACCAATGGATTGTGCTGCTTCAAGATTGTCCTCCTGGTCTGCTTTATCCCTACCCACCACTTCCATTAATTCCAAAATTTCTGCAGAAAGCTGCTAGGGTGAATAGCAAAGCCACCTTCATTTTAAAGAAGGAGCTAGTTCCTCTACTATTAAGGTTCAGTTAGCAGCAATATCTAATTTCCATGTTGGATTTGATGGTTCTTCAGTAGCCTCCGCTAAACGGTGCATAGCATTCTTGAGAGGCACTTTTCTTTTGAAACCCTCTTTTAAACACTCTACTCCACCATGGGACCTGAACTTGGTACTGCAGGCATTAATACATTCTCCCTTTGAACAGCGGCTAAATGTGAACTTAAATTTCTTACTTGGAAAACTGTCTTTGTAGTAGCTGTTACTTCAGCTAGAAGAATTTCAGAAATTCAGGCCTTGTCTTCAAAACCTTCCTACTTGATTTTTCATAAGGATAGAGTTATGCTATGAACAAATACTTCTTTCCTTCCCAAGGTGGTGTCAGAATCCAATATCAATCAATCCAATAATTTGCCAGTATTCTTTCCTAAATTCACAAATAAGGGCATATACATGTTGTATTTATTGGATGTTCACAGACAATTACATTTTTACTTGCATAGAACAAAAGAAATCAGAAAAACAGACCAGTTTTTTGTTTCCTTTGTAGATTTGAAATTGGGTAAAGCAGTTGCAAAAGTGACTTTAACCAGAAGGCTAACTGTATTTATTTTATCTACAACAACTTGGGTCTTACCTGACCAAAACCTGTCAAAGCCCATTCAACTAGATCCATGGCAACTTCTTCAGTCTTTCTATCCAGAGCTTCCATGGATGACATATGGGCAGCAGCAACTTGGGCCAGTCCTCATACTTTTGTTACTCATTACAAATTAGATCTGGCCTCGAGGGTAGAGCATCATTTGGTTCAGCTGTGCTCAGGAATATCCTTCCTTAGAGTCCACCAAAGATTTTATGTAGCTGGGGATTCTGTCCCAGCAGTTGAAGATAGAATGAAAATTGACAACATCAGATAAAGACGTTATGTACTCACCATAATGTTCCATCTGTGTTGTCCATTTTCATTCATCCTCAACGTCCTGCCCACCAACCCTGTCCCTTATGTCTACAAGCTTCTAGATGAATGAGATTTTTCAAGGACACAACTGTCCTTTTGATTGAGCTCCTGATATAGTTTCATCTACAGGACATGTACGTTTTTATGTATCCTTTATTTATGCATGTTAATGCATACTACATCTGGTAAAATCAGCAAACAAGATCTGAGGTATTATAGGGGTTGGTGCATTATGGGTAAGGGAGAAGCTTGAGAGCTTTTTGGTTACCACAAGCTTTAGTAATGGTCAAGTTGGATCCAAGGTGGGGAAGAATGAAAATGGAGAACACAGATGGGACGTTATGGTGAGTGCATAACTTCTTTTTGTTCCATTTGTGATAGCATAATCTACTGTTATTTAAGAAAAATTATAGTTTTTCAGCAACCATGACTTGGTTTTGAAATGCTGTACAACTCAAAATGCCCAGCAACCATGACGTCATGTCATGTGTAGAAACTTAAGATCAAAAGAAGCTAGCCTAGCATTGGCTATTGATGCAGTGGGACTGTAGTTTGTCAGCCTGTTCCCTTTCACTGCATCAGATTAAAAGTGGAAGAAATTCATACATGTCAAGTTTAAACTCATTCCTGTTGAATTCCTTGATCACTGTATCCTGTGTGGAATTTTCTATTTCTTCTGCAGTTCTGCGACCAAAGTAACATCCCCCACATGAGGACGTGCAGAGGAGCTTTCTACCCAGAAAAATCTGCTTTATGGTGTTCATTGACCAACAGTTGACTTGTGCATTTCATCTATTTGAAGCTTCAGGGAATGTTTGCTTGACAAAACATAGACGGCCCTTGTAAACCAACTAACAACCATATTCTATTTTCCACAAAAATGATGGCTACAGTTAAAGCCTTCAATGTTACCAACTTCTGGTACTGAGTTGTTTAATTCAAGGTTTACTATCTATGCTAATAACATTTCATGTGAAATATAACTCTGTGATAATAAATAATAAATAAGCGTCCTACCATTGTTATGTTTTGTTTTAGCATGAATCTTATTTCCACTTATACCTTGTAAGCACTATAAGACCACAAGAGTGTCTCATAACACTAAATAAGTATGAAACCGTCTCCATTAACCTAACCAGTGACTTTCAAATGCTGAAACCAGTCTCCTTTCATAGGATCATAGGAGGTTGCTAGGCTATTGGCCCTGAGGCCCTTATAAGCCTAGCTAAGAGTTTAGCCCATGTTTAATCAAATCAGCACCTGATGCCCCTGTCCAGCAGGGACATGGATGGAATCCCAGGGGTATATTTTCTGTTTCCCATCCAGTTATCCAGGCTGCGCTTAAAAAGGGGTAAAGAGGTACTCTGCTTGATGTGGAGTGGGAGTCTATTCCACAGATGGAGGAGTCTCTGTGACACAAATCTGTCCCACCAACAAGTCTTGTTGATGTCACAGACCAGGTTGAGGCCACACGTGTGGGTTACTCGAGGGGAGCTTGACGTGCGGACATGCAGCAGTCCCATCAAGGTGGGGTCCATGATCGCTTTGTATGCCAGACAGAGATCACCTCTGAGGAGTCTGTATGAAACCGAGTAGAGAGATAGGGCTTTTAGCCTATCTGTGTATGGTAGATGCTTGAGGTCCTGGATTCTCCTAGTGAGGAACCTCTGTGGTCTCTCCAGCTGCTGCATTGCACTCAATAATGGGCCTTATAAGGGAAGAATACAGGAATGTTATGACCTCCTTGTTCCTGGATGAGATACCCTTACTTATGAGGTGGGCCACGTAGAAGGCTTTCTGTACAGTGGAAGCAACATGGTGGTCAAAAGTCAGGTTGCTATCAACCTGGGTGCCCAAATCCCTCATGAATAATGATTGAGTGCTTAGGATATTGTTATTAATGTGATAATTTGTTGGGACGTCACTCTCCCCAAAGGGGATGATGATACATTTTTTGATATTCAGCTTGAGGTCATGTTTCTGGCACCAGTCATTTGTCTGAGTAAGACCCCCCTCTTACAGGATGTCCACAGCACTAGGGGAATTGATGACAGCACCCAGCTTGCAGTCATCTGCAAATATGGTCAGCCATAACCCACTGGTTTTGGCCTTCAGCTCAGAAAAGTATATCCTAAATAACAGAGGACACAAGACTGAACCCTGGGGAATGCCACTTGTTACAGGTCTACTGCTTGAGGTGGCTTCCCCTTTTTGACTATATGGGTTCTATCAGTGAGCCAGTTTGCTACCCATCTGGTAACATATGGATTGATGCCTAGTTGAGAGAGTTTATCTATTAAGCCCGAGTGGGGAATAGTGTCAAAGGCTTTGGCCAGGTCAAGGTAGGTGGTGTGCAGCATCTTCCCCTCATCCATGGCTTTGTTGACTGTCTCAAAGAAGTCGACCAAATTTAGCAGATATGACCTCTCCTTGACAAAGCCAAACTGTGTGGGATCAAGTGTTTGGAGGTTGCCAATGTTCTTGATAATGAGGTCCGTGATAATCCATTCCATGGCATGGCCTTGCATATCAGGCTAGTTAGGCTGATGGGTCTATAATTTCCCAGATCAGTGGACGCTCCACCTTTGTGTAAAGTGATGACAGTGGCTGTCCTCCACACAACTGGGATGAAGCCAGTACTCAAGCTTTGGTTGAATAGGGTTCCTAATGGTGCTGCAAGTTCCTGCCTAAGTTCATGTAGGATGCAGCCTGGGATGTTATCGGGTCCCATGGAAGCTGTATTTTTTACCTTTGGGAAAGCAGTGATGACCTGTTTTCTGGATATAAGGGGAAGGGGACAGGTACTGGGGATGTCCTGATTTACTGATGAGGAGACAGAGGGTAAAGTTTTTGCTGAATCGGTCAGCCAGCAAGTTTGCTATATCTATAGCATTTGTATATGCGGTGTCTTTGACCACCAGTTCTGAGCAGATCTGGGTGCTTCCTTTGAGGTTGCAGACATATGTGAAGAAGGCCTTATGATTGTCTATAGTAGATGTGACCAATTTGTGCTCGAAGTTTGCTTTGGAGGATTTCACTAGTGCTCTTATTTGCTTGTTCAGGCTAAGGAGACATTGCTTCCAATTGGGCACCTGCTCCTTCTTGGTCTTGGACAGCAGTTTTTTTCTTTTGTTATAGAGTTAATTTATTGCAGATGTCCACCAGGCAGGTTAACTCTTCCTTGTGGAGGATGATTTAGTCCTGTTGGATATTCTTGATTCCATACATCTATCTAAATGCTCGTATAGTGCTTTGGTGTAATATTGGATATTGGTGCCAGTTTCTACAGAGGGGGAGGGGGCTGTGAAGCTGTTTATACCATCCTTCAGGAGGCTGTAATTAGCTTTGGGGAATTTTTTATGTCTGATCCTAGCTAGAGGAGGGTTGGGGGAGATGGTCACTTCGAAAGTGACCGCTTTGTGGTCGGATCTTACCAGGGAGGATGATACTATAGGGGTGCTGCAGTGGTTACTCATGTTGGTTAACACCAAGTCCAAGATATTATCACCCCTTGTGGGGGTATCAACTAGCTGTTCCAAGGCATTTACATTGACAAAATCAAGGAATCTCTGGGCATTTGTGTTCTGGCATGAGTAGTTCTTCCAGTCTATGTTTGGGAAGTAAACGTCACCCAGGATCAGGGTAAAGCGTTGAATCTTGATAGATTCGAACAGGTCCAAATAGGCAGATTGGACATCTTGAGTCAGATTTGGGGGCCGGTAGCTGCATCTGGAGTGTCTCCTATGTGTCATACTGTTTGACCAGCCTGGAGGTGTGTATGTCTTTAATGTATATTAAAACTCTACCTACTTTGGCTTTGCTGCCCACAGTTTGGCATCTGAATGTAGGTAGCATGAGTAACCAGGTAAGGCTGGGGTGCTCTCCGCAGGTTTGAACCAGGTTTCTGTGACTGCACAGATTTCGGCATTTTCCAGGGTTAGGAATGCTTGCAATGAGTGCAGTTTCATGTTTAGACTCCTAGTGTTTAGCAGCATGACCTTTAATTTGGGTTTTGTTGAAATTTTTATGTTGGCAGTTTTAACCTCATCACTTTTTCTAAAAAAGATGCTATAGGGGAGGCAAGAGCCTTTGCCAGAAGCCTGAAGCCCAGGTGAGACAGATACAGGCCATCACTGGCAAAGCATCATGGTCTGTTGATCATATCTTCCCAGGCTGTCAGGTACTGGATCTCCCTGGAATGACACCAGAAACTAAACCCATTGTTAAAGTCAATTATTTTCTGTTTGTATTGAGACATCATTCTGGGTGATGGCAGCCTTCTATACCTGCTTGGGACACATATTCAGTGAGCTCAATTATATCTCTCTTCATATAGTCCAGAGATCTATGTCTCAAGTCATTCACGCCAACATGGAATATGACAGAGTCACAACAGTACCTGTTGTTGAGAGACTAGAGTGAGTGTGTGATATGGTGGATTCTGGCACCTGACAGATAACTAACCGTGACTTTCTCCTTATCCAGGAACAAAAAGATACAGAGCCAGCAAAACGGTGACAGAAATTTTATATGGAATAAAAATCACAGCATGTTACAAACCGGTTTCGGCTGGCGTAGCACAGCCTTCTTCAGTGTACAAAAAGTGAATACAAAAGACAATAGCTGAATATATAAGGATAGCAACAATCCCATTGGTTAATATTCACAAATGTTCATTGAGTCCTGGTGGGAACAATGCACCTAATCTAATTATCCATTTCCTTTCCTTTGCATTGAGAATAGAGTGCCACTGGGATTTATTGGCCCTATTGCCAAAAATCATATCAATAATAATGAAATCAAATTTACTTGTTGGATGCACTGTAGTGTGTTTATACAAAGCATTGTATATCTTTTTTTGTTTGATATTGCTTTGATGTTCAGAGATTCTAATTCTGAGGGGTCGGGATGTTTGTCCAACGTAAAAAGCACCGCAACTGCACGAAGCTAAATAAATTATCCAATCGCTAGAGCAGTTGGAAAAAAATTTCAAATCAAAAACTTTTGGACAATTACGTGTGGAAAATTGTTTGGACTTTTGTATGTATTTGCAATTGTTGCAATGTCCACAAGGAAAACACCCCTCTAAGGGCTCCCCTGTCAATGTTGTTTGTATCAATTCAGATGATCTATTGTCTTTGTGTTTGTAATGATTGAAAAAAGCATTTAAATTCTTCCCTTTTCTATAAGAAAAGAGACAACTTTCTGGAATGATAGTATTTAACTCCATGTCACATTGTAAAATGTTCCAATGTCGCCTTACACTATGGATAAGACGATTTGAATTACGTGCAAACGTAGTAGTAAATCTAATGGGTTGACCAGTGGAATTGGTACGTGTCTTATATGTTAACAGATCACTTCTATTCAAAGAGCTGACCTTATTGCTAGCCATGGCAATATTACCACTTGTGTACCCACGTGATCTAAATCTATTGGTAATGTCTGATTTATGTTTCAGGTAGGTGCTGTCCTCAGAACAGATGCGTTTCGCACATATGAATTGTGACTTAGGTATGTTACGTGCAATGTGGGGTGGGTGATAACTGGAAGCATGTAAGATTGTATTGTATTCTGGAAACTTCCTGTATATCTCAGTTGATAATGTATGATCAGGTGCCCTCTGTATGAGGACGTCCAGAAATGTAATGGTTTCTTTATCATAATTAATAGTGAAATGCAAACCCCATTCATTATTGTTGAGATATGTCACAAAGTCTAATAATGAGCCTTCATCCCCTCTCCACACCAGCCACACATCATCAAGATACCTTCTCCATATATCAATCCCTTCCAGAAATATGTTCCTCTTATCATCATAAATTAGATGTTTCTCAACAAATGCCATAAAGAGATCAGCATATATTGGGGCAAAAGATGCCCCCATCGCTGTCCCTTTGGTTTGCCAAAAGCATTGTTCTTTATAATAAAAGACATTGCTGGTGAGGACATAACGTGCCAATTCCACCAAATATCTATTGAAGTCAGAACCATATAAGTTTGAGACTTCGAGCCAATAAGCCAAGGCAAGCAGCCCATCCTTGTGTGAAATGTTGGTATACAAGGCACTTACGTCTAGGGAACATAGAAACCAATCTGGATCAAGTTGTGTGTTGGAAATAATCTGCAAAAAGTTCGTTGTATCTTGTAACCGTGATCGGATGTTGGTGAGCAAAGGCTTTAAGTATTTAGTCAAGAATAAGGAGAGGGGTTCCGTAATGTAACCCTTACCCGATACTATGGGTCTGCCAGGTGGATGTAAAAGATCCTTATGAACTTTAGGCAGAAAATATATGTATTGGTTAATGGGATCATGAACCAAAAGTTGATCCATGATATCATCAGAAATAATAGCCTCATCCTTAGCCTTTCTAAGAAATGTCTCAATTTGTTTCTTAAACATCTGAGTTGGATCAATCACCATATGTGAGTAATATCTAACATCATTTAGTTGTCGTAATGCTTCCCTGTCATAATCAATCCAGTTTAGTACCACCACAGCCCCAGCTTTGTCAGCTGAAATTATCACAATTTCTCTGTTGTTTTGAAGTTCAAAAATGGCTTGTCTTTCATCCAAAGAAAGATTATTATGTTGTAATAAAATATCTGAACTCAAAAAATGCAAATCCTTAAGTACACTGTTCTGAAATTGCAGCACCATCGGATGCATGGGTGGACAGAAATTCGATCTATAGCATATAAACCTATCGTGATCATAATCAACATTGCTGTCACCAAAGAATAACTTCAAGTTTAACAAACGACAAAAATTCACTACATCCAATGCAAAAGATTCTTCTGACACAGTAAAACCTGGAATAAAAGAAAGACCTTTATTCAATATTCTTAACTGGGTAGCAGATAGTTCAAAACATGATAAATTAAGAACATTGTGACATGGATTAGTTATTTCGCTAAAGCAAAGTTCAGAAGACCCTGAATGTTCTCTATTTCTACGGTGTTTCCGTCCTCCCCGCCTAGTTTTGGGCCTAAAGGGGCGGACCTTGGTGTCCTTTTTGGGGTCGGTGACTCTGAGACTGATGTAGCTTCATTTTCTGTGCCAGATGAGGTATCCTCAAAAGAGGATATTGTCTCACTCTCATGCCTTTTTAATATAGATTTTGGTCGTTTCCTTTTATTGCTAGCTTTAAAAGGAATAGGTGAAAACCTGACATGTTTGGTATTGGACATAAAAGGATTCCCCCTCCTATAATCTTCTTGGTCCCTAGCAAATTTTTTAGTCTTTCTGGATTTGAGTTCAGTGTCAAACTTCCGTAAATCGGAAGCCACTTTGTTTAATGAACCCTTAAAGAAAGGTTCTTTCTCATAAGTTACCAATTTGTTGACTAGAATATTAATGTCTTCTAATTCCTTATCAATGGCCCTGTTGTGGAACTTGAGTAGTTCCACAACAAAGGCCATTGTTGCTTCCTGCTGTATTTTGTTCCAACTAGAATTAAGTTCCTCATCTGCATTGTTAACATGGGGAACAGTGCGAACACATAACCCCCTTGGGGTAATTCCAGCAGTTTCGTAAGCCTTAAATAGTTTACTGTGCCAGATATTAGATCTTAAAGATCTAAGATGTTTATTCAAATTTCCAAAAAGTGATCCACAATTGGATTCAGGATCAACCAAATCAGACCCCCTAGTGTTCCCAGTGGATGGCCCAAGTCCAAAGACCTCAAGGTCTTCTCTATCAGAGACCAACCCACGAATAAAACTAGAAAAATCCATTCCACCAACAATAATGGCTCACTAACAACCACGTTGATGAATATACAAATGTAAATGGACCATATCAGGAAAAAGTATTCTAAGAACCACCTGCGTCCAATATATTCAAAGACAGAACACTAAGAGAAATCCTGGTTGATTTATAAAAAATATGTCCAAATATATTGACACCAATCATAAACTAGTCAACAGACCGAAAACAAAAGAACTCAATGTTAAGTGACACTGAACTGATCCAAAAATGTGACCAAATTGTATATTATAAAAATTATGAAAACTTGTTCAAAAGATAGGGACCCATAATAAAGTATAGGATGAGAAATATAAATGGGTATATATAGCCAGAAGAAAAAATCTGGAATATCACATAAATCAGATATTATGTTAAATTGTGGTACAAATATAGAGTTAGGAATAATAACTCAATATGTCAGGTCCAAAAGACATTGCCCTTGCACTAAATGACTACTTCAATAACCTCAACAAGATAGTGATGTAGTATACATACAAATATATAATACACCAGGTAACATACTGTAACCCTGTAATTAAGTGAGCATAATTAAGTGAGCATACAACCAACCCTTCTTAGATCAAAAAATGACAACTTTATGTTCAATTGTCAAAATTGTTGGTGTGTATTCCATAACAAAGTGTGAATATCCTAGGCTACCTACATAGAATATCCTTGTACTATCACTGGTCCAAAAGGAAATAAACACCTCATAACAAATGAAGAGTTAGATTTGTGCAATCACCAATACATAATCTTGATGTTTGTGGAAAACACACATATATAACATCCATTCCCTATAATGAATGAATCATAAAATTGTTCTGTATAGGGAAAACATATGAGTGTGAATGATATGTTAACCAAAATATGAGTGATCATAAACATAAATGGTACTTAGACACGTTAGGATGTTCAAACTGTATGCCAACTTAGTGACAGGCTAATGGAAACAATAATGACTCCTTATCCAGCCTGGTGAGAGGCACATCAGTGTGTCTCACAATGGAATATTCTATGAC